>NW_023330107.1:0-24933 GCF_011100685.1 Canis lupus familiaris | reverse complement strand
TAAGACAGATTTTCCCTCCCTCTGCTTTCTGGAGACCTGGTAGGAGGGAGCAGCTCTGGGAGCAGAAAGCATGAGGGACTGGCAAAGCAGAAAAGGAGGAGAGAGAAGCCACACGTCCAGTGAATGAGCAGGAAGTCTCCCCTGATGGGACCTCAGCAGGAATGGGAAGAAGGAAGAAGAGAGCGTGAGGGGGTCCTGGTGACATCGGTCAGCTCATTGGGAGATTCTCCACCTCGTCAGCTGAGGCTGAGGATGCAGGCAGAAGTCCTTTGATGGGGCCAGGAAACGGTTCACTCACTGTCAGCGGCTGCCCACAAGGCTCCAAATAAAAGGGGCACAGCTGGGGTCGGGCGGACACGTGAGATGAAGAAATGGGTGAATGTTTCCTGGGCACAAAAGAGCATTTCCTTGAGCACAAACATGCAGGTGCTGATCCCAATCAGGGTGTCCCCACAACCGGGAGGGAGAGAGCAGCAGCTCATCTCACTGGAGACAGGGGACCCTGTGACTGCACCTGGAAAGAGGAGACATGAGACCAACGGAAAAGCCAGAGGTGGGGGACACCTGGACAGCAGGCAGGAGAGGGTCGGGGTGTTGAGGGAGCTGGCTGGCTGTGGAGAAGGCCCCAGCTGGGACGGTGAACCCCAAGGACTCACAGAGAGCGGCCTGCAGCAGGACGGACGCGCTCAGGCCCAGCAGGAGGACGACGGCCGGCGGGCCTGGACACCAACGGCTTCTCGGACGGGGACACTGGCCTGTGTCGGGAGGAGGCTCTGCAGGAGAAGCAAGCGTTTGTCGGGGCCGCTGACAGCAGGACAGAGCGGGAGGCAGATCCGAGGCAGATGCTGCTCGTGCCTCGGGGCCTCAGGGAGATGCTCTGCTTGTCCACCGCGAAGTGCGCATCCGGGCCCTCGCTCTCGGCCGCCTTCATCCCGCGCGCTCACCCCCGGAGCACAAGGGCTCCCCCGGCTGCCCCCCTGAGGGCCTCTCATCCAGAAGAAATGGGAAGCGGGCCCCACAGAGGCGGTCGTGGCTTCCCAAAGTTCCCGTTTCTGGCTTACGCCCCTTGCCTGACCTCAGCCATAGCTCGTCCCCCTGCGACGTCCTGGGCTCTCAGGAAGAGGCCGCTGGTTCTCTCCTCCGGGGCCTGTTACGCGACACTTCAGCCACCTTGTCCCAGGGCTACCCTGTTTCTCCTGTAGGACTCCCATCACCCAGCATCACCCACGCGGGCATCCATCCCGCAAGTACCTGCCGAGCGCCTCTGGGGTGCCAGGAGATCCCCCCGCCCCGCGCATCCCTCCGGGGGGCCTTTGTGGCCACTGACCTGACAGCCTGGGAGCAGAACAGACCCAGACAGAGGCAGATGCCCCAGCCATACTTTCCTGCCGGGAAAATGGAAGGTTCTCCTGGCTGCTCAGGTGATCCCAGTTCTTCTGAACAGAGGAGGAACTTTGGGCCAGACTTAGAGTGACCAAAAATCACTGCAGTGATGAAGGGAAGTTGGTGCTCGTTTCTGTTTTCCCCCTCGCCATGCCCCTGGGGTTCTAAGGCCTTCTTTGGAGAAGAGTAGAGGAAGGAAACAGTTTGGCCACTGTTCCCCTTCTCTGGTTAGGACTCTCCTTCTGCTTGGGGGTGGGCTATGGGCACAACTGGGGAGTGGAGAAGAGGCCTGGGTTGCTTGAGATGCCCCCGCAGGGCTGAGAGTCATCTCCAAGAAGAGTAATCCAAGTCCCTCCAGTCAAGGCACAGAGGACACTAGAGTGGACAACACACAGGGAAAGGAGATGGGAGGAGGAGGGGATGCAGAGAGGAGAGATGGTGATGTGAGAAAAGGACACTGACCACTGCTCAGGCTGGTCCACAGCCTCAGAGCAGACTCCTGCGTATAATGCCAGGTTTGAGCAGCAGACCCCAGAGAATCAAGGGATCCCAGGCTACCCTCTGGGCACGTGCCCCGGCCTCAGGTGCGAGGGCAGAGAAGCCACCCATCCTCACATTCCTCTGGGACACCCACCCTGTGCCTTGGGAATAGGTTCTTCTTCTTCAGGACACTGTGTAGGAGCAGGTTCCTCTGGAAAAATGACAATGGGCCAGACCTCGGTGAACAGGCCGTTACACCTGGTGGCATCATAAGCAGGTGGTGTGGATATGGGGCAACAGTCCGGCTATATGGAAGGGTTACCGTGTTTCAGGCGGAGGAAGCTGCTCTGAACCATCCAGGTCTAAGAGCTCTTGCCTGGGACCTTAGTAGGAAAGGGAGATTCATGTCGGGAAAGTAACAAAAGACTCCTGGGAAAGTATGCCTAATTGTTTTTTAAATCTTTAATTTCTTTATTACATCCCTAATGATGATACTCATTGTAGAAAAAAAAAAATCCAGGTGACCGAAAAGAGGAAAAATAACCTGCCATTAAAAATCTGTACACATAGTTCATTCTTCCTAAGCATCTACATGTATGTCTGCAAGCCTGTGTGTACATGTGTGTGGACACCCCCCACCAGGCTGGAGATACATGGATAGGTGTACCCACATCTATCTCCACAGCGACATCTAACCATGTGCATGTATTTACATAAGTTCCAACAGGACGGCTCGTGCTTATTTTCCCCATCATCCTTCCCATCCCGGTTTCTTTTTTTTTTTTAATAAATTTATTTTTTATTGGTGTTCAATTTGCCAACATACAGAATAACACCCAGTGCTCATCCTGTCAAGTGCCCCCCTCAGTGCCCGTCACCCAGTCACCCCCACTCCCCGCCCTCCTCCCCTCCCACCACCCCTAGTTCGTTTCCCAGAGTTAGGAGTCTTCATGTTCTGTCTCCCTTTCTGATATTTCCCACACATTTCTTCTCCCTTCCCTTATATTCCCTTTCACTATTATTTATATTCCCCAAATGAATGAGAACATACACTGTTTGTCCTTCTCCGATTGACTTACTTCACTCAGCATAATACCCTCCAGTTCCATCCACGTCGAAGCAAATGGTGGGTATTTGTCATTTCTAATAGCTGAGTAATATTCCATTGTATACATAAACCACATCTTCTTTATCCATTCATCTTTCGTTGGACACCGAGGCTCCTTCCACAGTTTGGCTATAGTGGCCATTGCTGCTAGAAACATCGGGGTGCAGGTGTCCCGGCGTTTCATTGCATCTGTATCTTTGGGGTAAATCCCCAACAGTGCAATTGCTGGGTCGTAGGGCAGGTCTATTTTGAACTCTTTGAGGAACCTCCACACAGTTTTCCAGAGTGGCTGCACCAGTTCACATTCCCACCAACAGTGTAAGAGGGTTCCCCTTGCTCCACATCCTCTCCAACATGTGTGGTTTCCTGCCTTGTTAATTTTCCCCATTCTCACTGGTGTGAGGTGGTATCTCACTGTGGTTTTGATTTGTATTTCCCTGATGGCAAGTGATGCAGAGCATTTTCTCATATGCATGTTGGCCATGTCTATGTCTTCCTCTGTGAGATTTCTGTTCATGTCTTTTGCCCATTTCATGATTGGATTGTTTGTTTCTTTGGTGTTGAGTTTAATAAGTTCTTTATAGATCTTGGAAACTAGCCCTTTATCTGATACGTCATTTGCAAATATCTTCTCCCATTCTGTAGGTTGTCTTTTAGTTTTGTTGACTGTATCCTTTGCTGTGCAGAAGCTTCTTATCTTGATGAAATCCCAATAGTTCATTTTTGCTTTTGTTTCTCTTGCCTTCATGGATGTATCTTGCAAGAAGTTACTGCAGCCAAGTTCAAAAAGGGTGTTGCCTGTGTTCTCCTCTAGGATTTTGATGGAATCTTGTCTCACATTTAGATCTTTCATCCATTTTGAGTTTATCTTTGTGTATGGTGAAAGAGAGTGGTCTAGTTTCATTCTTCTGCATGTGGATGTCCAATTTTCCCAGCACCATTTATTGAAGAGACTGTCTTTCTTCCAATGGATAGTCTTTCCTCCTTTATCGAATATTAGTTGACCATAAAGTTGAGGGTCCACTTCTGGATTCTCTATTCTGTTCCATTGATCTATGTGTCTGTTTTTGTGCCAGTACCACACAGTCTTGATGACCACAGCTTTGTAGTACAACCTGAAATCTGGCATTGTGATGCCCCCAGATATGGTTTTCCCTGGCTTTTTTAAAATTCCCCTGGCTATTCGGGGTCTTTCCTGATTCCACACAAATCTTAAAATAATTTGTTCTAACTCTCTGAAGAAAGTCCATGGTATTTTGATAGGGATTACATTAAATGTGTACATTGCCCTGGGTAACATTGACATTTTCACAATATTAATTCTGCCAATCCATGAGCATGGAATATTTTTCCATCTCTTTGTGTCTTCCTCAATTTCTTTCAGAAGTGTTCTATAGTTTTTAGGGTATAGGTCCTTTACCTCTTTGGTTAGGTTTATTCCTAGGAATCTTAGGCTTTTGGGTGCAATTGTAAATGGGATTGACTCCTTAATTTCTCTTTCTTCAGTCTCATTGTTAGTGTAGAGAAATGCCACTGACTTCTGGGCATTGATTTTGTATCCTGCCACGCTACCGAATTGCTGTATGAGTTCTAGCAATCTTGGGGTGGAGACTTTTGGGTTTTCTATGTAGAGTATCATGTCATCGGCAAAGAGAGAGAGTTTGACTTCTTCTTTGCCAACTTGAATGCCTTTAATGTCTTTTTGTTGTCTGATTGCTGAGGCTAGGACTTCCAGTACTATGTTGAATAGCAGTGATGACAGTGGACATCCCTGTCTTGTTCCTGATCTTAGGGGAAGGGCTCCCAGTGCTTCCCCATTGAGAATGATATTTGCTGTGGGCTATTCGTAGATGGCTTTTAAGATGTCGAGGAATATTCCCTCTATCCCTACACTCTGAAGAGTTTTGATCAGGAATGGATGCTGTATTTTGTCAAATGCTTTCTCTGCATCTAATGAGAGGATCATATGGTTCTTGGTTTTTCTCTTGCTGATATGATGAACCACATTGATTGTTTTACGAGTGTTGAACCAGCCTTGTTGGCTGGATTATTATCCCGGGGATAAATCCTACTTGGTCATGGTGAATAATTTTCTTAATGTACTGTTGGATCCTATTGGCTAGTATCTTGTTGAGAATTTTTGCATCCATGTTCATCAGGGATATTGGTCTGTAATTCTCTTTTTTGGTGGGGTCTTTGTCTGGTTTTGGAATTAAGGTGATGCTGGCCTCATAGAACGAATTTGGAAGTACTCCATCTCTTTCTATCTTTCCAAACAGCTTTAGTAGGATAGGTGTGGTTTCTTCTTTAAACGTTTGATAGAATTCCCCTGGGAAGCCATCTGGCCCCGGACTCTTGTGTCTTAAGAGGTTTTTGATGACTGCTTCAATTTCCTCCCTGGTTATTGGCCTGTTTAGGTTTTCTATTTCTTCCTGTTCCAGTTTTGGTAGTTTGTGGCTTTCCAGGAATGCGTCCATTTCTTCTAGATTGCCTAATTTATTGGCGTATAGCTGTTCATAATATGTTTTTAAAATCGTTTGTATTTCCTTGGTGTTGGTGGTGATCTCTCCTTTCTCATTCATGATTTTATTAATTTGAGTGTTCTCTCTCTTCTTTTTAATAAGGCTGGCTAATGGTTTATCTATCTTATTAATTCTTTCAAAGAACCAACTCCTGGTTTTGTTGATCTGTTCCACAGTTCTTCTGGTCTCGATTTTGTTGAGTTCTGCTCGAATTTTAATTAACTCTCTTCTTCTGCTGGTCGTAGGGTCCATCTGCTGTTTTTTCTCTAGCTCCTTTATGTGTAAGGTTAGCTTTTGTATTTGAGTTCTTTCCAGTTTTTGAATGGATGCTTGTATTGCGATGTATTTCCCCATCAGGACTGCTTTTGCTGCATCCCCATCCTGGTTTCTGATACCAAGAGTCTTCCTCTGAAAAATGACTCCCCCTTTTTATTTATTTTTTTAAAGATTTTATTTATTTATTCATGAGAGACACACAGAGAGAGAGAGAGAGGGGCAGAGACACAGGCAGGAGAAGCAGGCTCCATGCAGGAGCCTGACGTGGGACTTGATCCCGGGACCCCAAGGTCACGCCCTGGGCCAAAGGCAGGTGCTAAACTGCTGAGCCCCCCCAAGGATCCCCTGGCTCCCTCTTTTTAATCCCAACATTGCTTGGTTTAGAGCATCAGCAGTCGGGTTCTTATCACATCCCGTCACTCTGACACAGTCTTCTGGCTTCTCTTTCTACTTTTAAGGATGTTAATAGTGGGCCCAACTAGATAACCCAGGATAATCTCCCTGTCTTCCAATCTGAAAGCCAGCGGATTATCAGCCTATATTCCACTTTGCTGTGCTACGTAACATACTCTCGGGCTCTGGGGATTAATGCGGACCTCTTTGGGGCCGTGTCTCTGCCTACAATATTAAGTTAAGGTAGCCTATTCAGAAAGCATGGTATGTATACCCCGAGAATTTGAGAGATATAGAGTCTGGCATTTGACACATGAAAGAAAAGTCTAAGGCCCTTCAGTAGGTAAATGGATAAATCAACTGTGGTGCACACCCAGTTACCATTCACAATATCATTCAGCACTAAAAAGAAATGAGCTATCAAGCCTGAAAGGACACAGAGGAACCTTAAATGCATGTAAGTGGAAGAAGCAAATTTGAAAAGGCTACATGCCGCATGTTTCCAGCTATACAACGTTCTAGAAAAGGCAAACTATGGACTCAGTAGAAAGATGAGTGGCTGCTGGGATAAGAGGGGAAGGAGGGATTTTTAGGACAACAAAACTATTCTGTATGATGCTGTAATAGTGAGCACCCATCACTACACCCTTGTCCAAACCCACAGATTGTACAAGAGTGAACCCTGCAGTGAACTAGGGGAGTGATAATGGTGTGCTGGGATGGGTTCATCAGCTGTGACGAGCGTCCGGCCCTGGCGGGGTGATGTTGATAGTGGAGGAGGCTGGGGAAAGGCTGGGTGGGGACTGTATGGGAACTCTCTATACTTCCTGCTTAATTGTACTGTAAACCTAAAACTGCCCTAAAAAATACTCTATTTAAAGTGATATGGGTGGGGGTTGCACACCTGGGTGGCTCAGTGGGCTGCGCAGCTGCCTTCAGCTCAGGGCATGATCCCAGAGTCCTGGGATCAAGCCCCACATTGGGCTCCCTGCTCAGTGGGGAGTCTGCTTCTCCCTCTCCATCTGCCTCTGCCCGCAGTCATGTTCTCTCTTGATCTCAAATAAATAAAATGTTAAAATAAAATAAACTGAATGGGGTGACAGATGAATGGATAAGATGTGATACACACACACACACACACACACACACACACACACTGGAATACTACTCAGCCATTAAAAGGGATGAGATCTTGCCATTTGCAAGGACATGGATGGAACTAGAGGGTATTTACACTAAGCAAAATAAGTCAATCAGAGAAAGACAACTATCATATGATATCACTCATGTGGAATTTAAGAAACAAAACAGAGGAGCACAGGGGAAAGGAGGGAAAAATAAAACAAGACGAAATCAGAGAGGGGGACAAACCATAAGAGACTCCTAATTATAGGAACCAAACAGGGTCGCTGGAGGGGAGAGGACGGGGGGGCCAGCGTCTCTGGATGATGGACATTAGGAGGGACATGATGTCGTGAGCACTGGGTGTCACATGAGCCTGATGAATCACTGACCTCTACCTCTGAAACTGTAATACATTATATGTTAATTAATTGAATTTCTTTTTTTTTAAGATTTATTTATTTATTTATGAGAGAGAGAGAGGCAGAGACACAGGCGGAGGGAGAAGCAGGCTCCATGCAGGGAGCCCGACGTGGGATTCGATCCCGGGACTCCAGGATCATGACCTGGGCCAAAGGCAGGTGCTAAACCTCTGAGCCACCCAGGGATCCCCAATTAATTGAATTTCAATTAAGAAACTGAAGTGGGATCTATCAGCAAAAAAAAAAAAAAAAAAAAAGAAGGAAAGGAAAAGAAAAAAAAGAAAGAAAGAAAGAAAGAAAGAAAGAAAGAAAGAAAGAAAGAAAGAAAGAAAGAAAGAAAGAAAACAAAGTGAGTGCGGGAACCTAAGGCAAGGAGCTTCAGCTAGCTACTGGTGTGGAGCAGCAGGGCTCAAGGCAAGTCTGCTCTTCCAGAGACTGGTGGGGAGAAAGGTGTGTGTTAATGGATGAGACTCGGGGTCCCCCCAGTAGGAAGTATTCTGCATCGACTCAGGGGGACTGCTGACGACAAGGACCACCTGCAGGAACAGGTGCTGGGACCTCGGGAGAGCGGGGGCGGAGGTGAAGCCCAAGCAGCCAGGAGAACCATCGCCTGCGCCAGGGACGGCTCCTCAGCAGCGCAGGCCTCCCCCAAGCCCCAGAAGCGCACGCGACAGTGAACGAAATTTAGGGAATGTCACCTAGGGGTGGCGAATACCAGATATCAGCTGTCCCCAGCAAGGAAGACCTTTCTGTCGCCTGGGGCAAAGTGCAGTCGGGTGGGCGGCAGGGGGTGAGGAGGAGAGAAGGCAGCGGAACACAAGTCAAGCCCTCCCGGCAGCATCTCTTGCTTCCATGGCTGAGCCTGGCTTGGGGAAGGGGAGGGACGCAGTTGGATGAAAGTGCACTTTTGTGACTATCTGGCCAGATTTGGGGGTGAATTAATGTGACCAGGAAGGCTCCATGCAGGCATGAGGAGAACAAGAAAGGAGGCCAGGTTTGAAGAGGAAATGATGCGAAGCCGTAAGGATGCTTTGTACCCAGTCAGCCCATCCAGGAGCGGGGGTGCTGAAGGCTGGGAGCCCTTCGGGGTCCTCGAGCGCCAGGGACCACAGACCCGGCCTGGGGCAAGCATCACAGGCTCCCTGTCGCCCTGCAGCCCCAGCCACTTGGCTCGGGACCAGACAAAACTTGGGGAACAGTGGAGAGCTCCAGGCCTGGTCTGGAACAGAGGAAGGGACAAGAGGGAAAAGGAAGTGAGCCTAAGACTTGCCACGTCGCGCAGTGCCCCGAGGAGCAGGCCCAGAATCCAAACCGGCCCTGCCTGGAGTAGCACAGGCTACTGACCGGGGGTTTGGGGGGGGAGCGAAGAACAGACCTGGACGACCGGGGCGGGCATGTATCTCACAATCCGTCCATCCACCCTGCAGGCTGTTCTCGGGGAGGGCGCCCCCCGAAGGCGCCAGGGGCGGACGGTGCACCGCGTGGCACAGGCCCCGGACCTGTAGCAGCACCACCAGGGCCTCAACCCCGTGCACCTGCTCGGCAGCAGATCCGCTCCCGGCGCCCAGAGCAAGTGAAGCCCCGCAGTGCCACGTCTTGGCGCGACTTCTGTGCCCCAAGTGGTACTCAGACCTGTGCCCAGACCCGAAAAAAGAACAGGAGCTCAGAACCAGACCCCCGCTGATGTCCCCAGTGCCGCGGCGGCCTCTCTGTCCTGCACAGTCAGAAGCCACTAAGCCTGTGCCTTCTGAGATGCCAGCGTGCGCCTGCGCCCCAGGACGTCACACCACCAGCCCGGCGACCCGAGGCTGCGCGGTCCCCTCCAACTTGCTTCTTCAGCTTTATCAACAGGGCTCTCTTTCTGAGTATTTTGATTCTGCCCTTTTTCAGCAAGTAACGAGATAGCTGCTCTCAGCCACAACGTTATGCTTTTAGTTTATTTTCCCATCGTACTACGTACTTCTGTACGTAGTGGTTTCTAGCCACGGAAACCTAGCAAGTGCTCCCCGTGTGCCAAGCTCTACGTCTAGATGTTGGGAGTTCCGCCTTGAACACAACAGCCCTGTCCCCGCCCAGAGGCAGAGGGCAATTCTCTCTGCATGATTCTTGGCATCCCACCTGTCTTCTTGCAAGGAAAATAAAGTGTACCTATGATTAAGCCTAAAGTAACAACAACAACAACAACAACAACAAAAAACCCTTGTCATTAAAATGGTATAAAATATGACATTTCCCCCAAAATACTGATTTTTGAAGCACAGTACAGAGGTACAGGGGTTCCTGGGTGACTCACTCGGTTGAGTGTCCGACTCTTCAATTGGCTCAGGTCATGATCTCATGGGTCATGGGATCAAGCCCCGTGTTAGGCTCTGTGCTCAGTGGAGAGTCTTCTTGAAGATTCTCTTCTTCTGCCCCTCCACTCATTTGCTGTCTCTCTCAAATAAACAAAAAAATAAAAATAAACACAGCACAGAGATATAGGTCCACGCTTTCATTCCCCGCAATAAACCTGTTTCTCCTGATATATCTGCCTCTCAACTACATGAGAACTCTATGCTCACAGAGCCCCCTTCTCTGGGTGGGGTGGTAGAGAAGGAGGGCCACGTGTCTAGGACCCAGGGTAGTCATCCTCGACCCCTGGGACACATTGTTAAAATGCCAGTTTTGTTCCCCCCCAAATTCTGACACTTGCTGTCAGTCGGGGCTCAGGCATCCGCATTTTTCATGAGTCTTGAGTGAGTCCTACATACAGTCAAGGTTGAAAACCATCGATCCAGTGGGAAAACCTGAGTTTTGGCAGGGAATCCCGGCTCTCCCACTGATTGGGTAGACAAATTATTTAGAGGAATGTATGTCACCTGTGTAAGTTCAAGTGACATGAAATAACTTTATAGGGAAACACCTTAGTGCTGCATAAAAAGAGTTGCTCTGGGGCAGCCCGGGTAGCTCAGTGGTCTAGCACTGCCTTCAGCCCAGGGTGTGCTCCTGGAGTCCCGGGATCGAGTCCCACATCGGGCTCCCTGCATGGAGCCTGCTTCTCCCTCCTCCTGTGTCTCTGCCTCTCCCTCTCTCTCTCTCTCTCATGAATAAATAAATAAAATCTTAAAAAAAGAGTTGCTCTGTCTAGATGATTGGTGAATGAAAATGTCTGGCAGCGCTTGTCTTGAGTTGATGATCTTGAACGAGAAAGGGAAGAAAGGGGTGAGCCATCTTGTGGCCCAAAAACCCAAGCCTCAAGACCCCATAGCTTAACTGCTCTAGGCCTGCAAGCGTATATTCATGGGGCCTTGAAAGAGTAACCTACTGCCCTGTCAGTCACTCAAGTAAAACACAAACACATTCACAGAGAATCAAGAACACACCCGAAACCTCCCTGGCCAGAGTCACCCGGCAGGTGTTCATTGCATGCCTTCCGTGTGCAGGCCTGCGCCGGGTGGTGCGCGGTAAGTACTGGGCTGACGAGCGTTCAGGGGATGTGATGGAGAAGACCTGTCTGTGGGGATTAGAGAAGGCTTCCCTGGAAAGTGATACTTGAGCTGAAATCTGAAGGAAAAGTAGGAAGAAGTAGGCTGAGAAAAAGGCATCCCTGCAAGGGCACCCCCGAGGGAGGGGGTAACTGCAAGAAAGACCGAAGGTCTGAGAGCCTGCAACGAAGGGAGGCCACGGCCTGGTATTTCAGAAAAAATGTCTCAAGTACCAGGTCTCCAGAGACAGACCAGCCACATTCAAACCTGAGCGACCCCTTCAATGTGTGACCCCGGGCAAGTCACTTAACCTCTCTGTGCTGCAGCCACCTCACCTGTACACTGGGCATGACAGTGGCATCTGTCTCCCGGGGTTTTGATGGAGATTCAGTGAGTTCGTGCAAAAGCAAGTGAATAGTAAGCACTTAATACATGTTATTATTATAATCACTATTCATAACAACGATACTCCTGCTTCTATACACGCAGGGGTGGGGGCACTCGTGTACCTAGTAACGTATTGATTATGTTGGACCCTTTCCATCAGGAGTAGGATAGTAAATTGGTCCAAAGTGTGAGAATATTTTTGTCCACATCAATACTGCCATAGAGCCCCCAAAGGAAGACACTGTCAATAACCATAAACTAAATGACCCTGGAGTGTACGAGAGTCAGCCTCTTTGCCCGGCCTCTTCTGTGATTACTCCGTGGATCCATGTTCAAAGTATGTAGTTGTCTGTGCATGAGCTCAACAGCTTGGACTTCTCCTCACCAAGCTGTCGCTGCTGCATACCCAACCTTCCAGCACAGCAGCTAACTCTGAACCCTCAAAATGGTTGTCTTTCCCTGAGGGATCAGAGTGTTACCCAATAGCAGGTGGACTGCTATGGAGGGGACAGTGCTTTGTCTTCACAGCCAAAGAAACTTATTTTGCATTTAAGTTTGTTCTCACTGATTGCCATGCTTCTGCCTGCAACACCGTCTATAGCCCCTTATTGAATGCCATGGCATCCCATCCAACGTAGTCCTTCTAAGGAACTCACTTTAGAGTGAAAGAAGAAAGGTGATGGGCTGGTGCCCTGAGATTCGCTAGATTTGTCATGTAGTCCATCCCCCAGAAATAGCTGGCCTTCTAGAACAGTGGACTTGAGGGCTCAAGAGTCTGCTGTAGTACCAACCAGGACACATGCCTTGAAACACCGGGAGCTGCTCTGCAGCATGTGGCATCTGCTTTAAAATGGGGCTGTTTCTCCCTGCCCTCCCCAAATACAGGGACCTAGGGTATTTATACCAGGGAGCAAGGTCGGTAGTATCGCTCACATTGATATATAAGGATGCACCCTCAGTGGTCTTGCTCCACTTCTGAAAGTCTGGATCTGCTCTCTTACAGGATCCACGAGAGCAATATTTCCATCAGAGAACACAACAATGATTCTCCTGAATTAGGAGCTGAGATTGCTATCAGGCTCTTTCAAACATTTCATGCCACTGGAAAAACAGGTTTAAAAATAAATAAATAAATTCCCAATAATTTCTTTTAAAAAAATTAATTCCCAATAATTTCTTTAAAAAATAAATTCCCAATGATTTCTTTTATGCTTCCCAATAAATTTCTTTTATGCTTAAATTATGCCAATATCTCAGACTGGGTTTTCCAAAAGCAGACAATGAGATGGAGTTTGGTGTATAGGATTTTTCAGGAAGGACCAACATCTGTGGAAGGGAGTAGGAGGGGACAGGATTGGGCAGAGAGATAAGCGGAACTGTTGAACTTTAGTACAGGACCAAAAACTTCAGTCAGCCCCATGAGGAGCTCCGGAGCATAAATGACCTGCCAGACTTGTCCTGTGTTAGGCTAAAATGTCCATGCCTGATTGACCCTGCCTTAATCGTTTGTTGGGTGTAAGCCACCCAGGGAAGGACATGTCCTTGGGTGAGGGTATCTCTGTAACCGAGGCTCCCTGAAAGGAGTTGACAGCTGGACACCATCTGCTGACTGAGCAGCCCCCAACAGTTCAGGCAACAAGCTCTTCTTTGAAGGGGGACCTGGGAACTAAATCTCCATGTCTACCATGTAGGGATGGTTGATCCTGATAATCAAGGGAAGAGGATTCACTGACACACAAATGGGATGTGGTAGGTATCCTCCAAGATGGTCCCCAATGATCTCTGCCTCCTGGTATTCATGTCCTTGTGATCTTGAGAGAAGGAGCCTCCTCCACCAGTTGTGTCTTCGGATGAGACCACAACTGTAGCCAACAGCCTGAATGCAACCTCATGAGAGACACTGAGTCAGAGGAGCCCAGCTAAGCCTCACCTGGATTCCTGGCCCACAGACATTGAGGTAATTAAGGTCTGTTGTTAAAGCCACTGAGTTTGCAGGTAATTTGTTAGGCAGCAATAGATGAGTAGTGCAGAAATTATGAGTAGAACTGAAGCAATAGCTACTCTGGGATATCTTCTAGTTCAACCTGTAAAGTTTGGAATTCTTAATGAACAGGATGACCAAATCTTTTTTTAATTTTATGATTTTTATTTTATTTTTAAGTAATCTGCACACCCAACGTGAAGGCTCAAACTCACACACCCAAGATCGAGAGTTGCATGCTCTACCAAGTGAGCCAGCAAAGTGCCCCGTCTGTTTGTTTTTTTTAAATTTAATATAATTTTTCCTTCATTTTCCTCTCACTTAGCATTGGATGCAACCCAGATGGGGTCATGACAGAACAAAGAGGATGACCCATCACTCAGTGTTGCTGGCCGCGGGGCTGGCTGCAGTACCTCGGCAGCCCGTGGGCTGTCTACTCTTAGAAAGACGCATCTGGAAAGCATGGAGCTACCCGAGGTCGGGGGATAGCAGCTTGGGGAAGCGTCAGGATGAGGAAAAGTGTGTATGTGGGTGTCGGGCTGTGGAGATACTTGGCTCCCTGTCCAGGATATCAGTTCCTTTCTTAATAACGAGAAATCTCAGTATCAGTGAGATTGGACCACGGCTCTGAGTCCAAAGACCAAAAGAGTTGGACATTTCTTTTTCCCAGTCCCCTGGCAGCTGAACCTCGGGCACATTACCCAGGCTCGGGCAATCAGATACCCCCATCTGCCACGACTCAGACATCAATGCGCTGCCTCAGAGATATCTGAGAGTCTCCAAGGGACACCTTGGGAGTCCTCTCTGATGTCTTCCTTTCCTTGGTCCTGCCCCATTTCCCAAGCCTTCACATGGAGGCTGAGAACAAGTGGTTACCTTCCCAATAAATTTCTTTTGTGCTTAAATTATGCAGACATGGGCTTGTTGTTTCCATCAAGAACCCTAACTGATATACCCACGGGGTATCTCCTTTCCTATTGATCCAGTTTTCCCACGGGGTGTTAAATGGAACACTAGCCCAAGTATGCTCAGAATGGGCTCAAAAGTTAAATAAGTTTGGTAAACAGTCCATCCTGTATGCCTTTCTTGAAGATTGATGGCAACTGTGATTATATTAAAGGTCCTGAGAAGTCCTGTGTTGAGCAAATCTGTTTCACATTGTTTATAACAGGTTTCCATTACTATTTTTTCTTTCATGCTTAATGGATGACACTTCTCACTCTGAGAATCAGTGTCCTGATGCCAAAAAAAAGAGGAATATTCAGAGAGAGAGACTGCAGTTCCCTCAGATTTCTAAGTTCCAGTTTGTTTGCTGTGGGAGGTCTTGCCACTTCCCCAGTTGAATCACACGAGGAATCATCACCCTCTTCCAAGGAGGCCACGCTACCCACAGAACATCAGCCCCTTCTGTTGAGCAATAGGTACCTTCCCCATTAATTTCACTTACTTTCTTTGACGTGGTTTTCTTCTCAGTCTGTTAAAGGCCTCTCTTCTGTTCTGTTGACCTCAGAATTATTTTAATCTACCAAATTAATAATTGCTTTACCAAACATCTTAAAATATGGCAGATCCTCCCTCTTAACCATTTGTTAAATTAAAATTTTCTTAGCCATTCTTGTTCTTTCGAGTTACCTTTTGGCAAGTTACAACAAAATCCTACTGCAACTTTACGTAAAGGTTAATTTTAGTGAATTTAGTAAGTTTTAGTAAAGCGATGAAATAATTTAGGAAGATCTGACATCCTTAGAAGAGTCTTTACATCTAGATCCACATGATGTCTATTTCTGTTTCATCTGTCAGTCCACATTTTTTAGTGTCCTTCATGCAGGTCCCAACCTTTTCTTGTCAAAGGAAGAAGACGAGGTTATTGTTATTTTGCAGATGGTATGATTTTTTTTTACCTATGAAATCTGAAAGAACCATCTGGAAGACTTATTTAAATTGATGAGAGTTCAATAATCATATGGACAAAGCAACCCACATGAATAACTTTCCTGTGTACACAAAACCCATGAAAACTATGAATATACGGAGACTTTTGGAAGATTCCAGATATATTAAGGAGCAGAATTAACAGGAGCTGGTCACCGGTTCTCCAGAGAGAACCATGTCGGGTTGTACAATCTCATTTCAGGTTTAGAGTCCAGATTTTCATGTCTAAAGGACACTGTTCAAAACTTCGGCATTCCTGGCTGTAGCACGGCCGGGAGGGTCTTTGCTACGTTTATTCCTTTTGTTCTTTTCATTCCAGCCAGGTAGAAGCGGTTTGATTAGCTGGTCAGCTCCCACCCCACCATTTTTCTCAGAAATCTGTCTGGAAGCTTCTCTGTGTCTATTTCCCTCTTGTTCCTTCCTGATTGTTTGACGAAGCAGGAGAGAAAGATCTGCTGGAGTCGTGCCAGGAAACCGAAGAGCGCAGATTTAGAATAGAAGCAGCGAGAGTGGGGGATCCCTGGGTGGTGCAGCGGTTTGGCACCTGCCTTTGGGCCCAGGGCGGGATCCTGGAGACCCGGGATCATGTCCCACGTCAGGCTCCCTGCATGGAGCCTGCTTCTCCTCTGCCTGTGTCTCTGCCTCTCTCTCTCTCTCTCTGTGTCCCTCATGAATAAATAAATAAAATCTTAAAGAGAAGAAGAAAGAAGAAAGAAGAAGAAGAAGAAGAGAGAATGGGAGAGGAAACTCCCCCGGGCTAGGAAACGCCAGGCGACCCTGAGGGGCCACACACTCCCAGCGGCCCTGTCATTCAGAGTGGCCCTGCCCATTCAGACATTCTCAGACCCTTTGAAAAAGCAATAATCTACCGTGCTTGGAGGTTGGCAAGGGACATGCCAGAGCCTCTTTTCTGGACTAACTCAAAATCTTGCAAGTTATACATTCGGGAAAAAAAATATATCAATGTAAATATTGTTATCAGGGCATTGAAATATTGAGTGACATCCAATTGGAATTGTGGACTTTCAAGAATCAAAGGGCACATTTCACAGCACATAACCATCTCTGCCATCCAGACATCCTAAGAGATTCCTTTGTTATGTGAAAACAGAATAGGATTTTACCCTTTCAATGAGTCTTCCCACTGGCAAGAGAGTAAAACTGATGCGTGTTGTGGATTTTCTCTATACACCTCTTCATCAGAAGTCACTTTAAATAGGCCCATTTCCCTATAGTTTTGTGGGAGGGGATATTTTCTCCTACAGTTTCTAAGATCTTTTTCATGAGCATCATGCTCAAGGGTAAACCTGCTCTCAAGATTAAGTCCTTTAGTCCAGGAGAAAAGTCCTGAGAAACTTTTTTTAAAAATTTATATATTTATTCCTGAGAGATACAGAGAGAGGCAGAGACCCAGGCAGAGGGAGGAGCAGGCTCCATGCAGGGAGCCCGATGCAGGACTCGATCCCAGGACCCTGGGATCACACCCTGAGCTGAAGGCAGACGTTCAACAGCTGAGCCACCCAGGTGCCCCCGAGAAACTTTAATATAGAAAAAAAGGTAAAAGAGAATTTAAAACAAATGGAATATGCGGTAGTATGCTCAGACTAACAACTGGCTCTCTCCTTCTAGAAGGGAAACCCTGATTTGTATTACGTGCCCATTGTCACTGTGTAAATATTTCCACAATGGCCATTAAGGAACCAACATAATGTCACTGAAAGCAGAGTTGAGGACAGAAGCACACGATAGGCCTACGAGGCTGTAGGGGCCGGTCCTGGCACGCCACTAAGGGCGGGTGGCCCCATCTGTCCAGGTATGTGGTGGTTTCCCGACCTTCCACGCTAAGAAGGAGAGGAGGGGACACAGCTGTAGGGCTGCGAGACAGGACAGGACAGGGATACTGGTAAGTGCCATCAGGGAGACCCAGAGAGGGGAAAAGAGGCAAAGGCCAGCGTAAAATAGAAGGAATGAGCGCCCATCCCTCCTGGGATCCTCCATTCTGAGCATTTATTCATCCATTTCCCCCCCACAACGTGCTTTTGCTTGCTTTAAGTTGTCTCTTGCTTTAAGTTGAACTGTTCCTCTTCCCTGGCCACAAGAGGCCTGGCTGCTCCCTGTGACCACAAGTCTCTGATGTGGGCTTGGCTCCCTTTCCGGGGTGTGGCTTATAGTCACCTTCTTGGGACTGGGCGACTCGACCAGGGAATCCCCTGGTTTCTGGGTACTTTCCCTGGAGTGAGAACCAGAAGGGGACACAAAGGCCCAGTGTGTAGCCACCAGGGAAACGGATGCGGGAAAGGCTACGTGTCTACAAAGAACAGAAACACTTTGCGTGGGACACAGTAGCTCCAGGCACCTGAGGGGCATTTCCCAGGTATGGGAAGAAATGAGATCATACAGGGGCCAGGCGGTCCCGGGCTCCCTTGCTTCAAGGATCCTCATTGCCCTGGAAAGAGAATTAAAAATCTACCATCTTCGGGGGGCCCCTGGGTGGCTCAGCGGTTGAGCGTTCTGCTTCAGCTCCGGGCGTGATCCCCAGGTCCTCGTCCCTGCAGGGAGCCTCCTTCTCCTCCGCCTGTGTCTCTGCCTCTCTCTCTCTCTCTGTCTTTCATGAATATATAAATAAAATCTTTAAAAAAGAACAAACAAAACAAGAGGCGGGACATCTGGCTGGCCAGGTGTTGGTAGAATGTGCAACTCTTCATCTCAGGGCCGTGGTTCGAGCCCCGACCTTGGGCACCGGGCCTACTAAAAGAGAAATAAACAACAAAGAGACAAAGAAAGAAACAAAGAAAGAAGCCAGGAAGCAACACCCAAAGGCTTTGTCACAGAGGCCCCTGACAAGACTAAGAGGAAGCCCCCACCAAGCAGAAAGACTGTTTCCTGCGAGCCCCTGCACTCAGTGGGTATCCCGGGGCCCAGGACGCACCACACACCTGGATTCCAGCCACACTCACCGGGGCGGGGAGGAAGGGTGTCGCTGAGACTCCGGCCTCCTCTAGTGGTGGCCCTGAAGCCATCGGTCACGGGGCTTGACGGAGCCCAAAACTAAGGTGGTTGAATGAAGACGTGTGCTTCTGGCCAAGACGGACTGACGGGAAGAAGACAACGCTCAGGAAACAAGGTCGTTAAGTCACCGCACGTGCGATGGCGCCTTGCAGCTCGAGCTCCACCGCCCGGGAGCCTCGGGCCCAGCGCTGCCCACTCGCCGCCGACACGGAGGCCCCGGGGCCCGGGTAGCTCAGCGCACCGGACGGAGCAACCGGGGGGCTGCGCAGGGGCTCAGGCCGGGAGCTGCAGCGGGTCCCCTCGGGTGCCCACCAGGTCACCGTCCGCCCCACGCCTCCCTAATCAGCGGGAGCTCCATTCCCAACTGCCGGCCTCTGGCTTTGTCCCCCACTGACCCCCAGGCTTTGTCCTCGGGCCCGCAGGTGGCGCCCCTACCCTTGGGGGGACACCGGTCCTCCGCCACTCCTGGGAGAAACGCTTCCACAGCTGCGTGAGTCTGGTGCTCCTGAAGATGCTGTGGACCTCAAGATAGTGAGAATCCCGGCCTTCCAGGGACCGCAGGCAAGGGCAGCGAGTGCTACGAGGAATCCCCCAACCCTCACTGCCCGGCCGGCCGGCCGGAGGCTGCAGGAAGTGGATCAAGGGGCCGATGGTTTGAGCAGAGACACGGTGACGCCTTTATGGAAAACACAGCTGCGGCCGAGGGGCAACGTGGCCGCTCAGTCTTGGTCTTCAGGAGCAGGCGGACCGGAGCCGGGACCAGCCTCCCCCCGCTGGGACTGTGAAACAGCAAGGGTCCTGATGGAGTCAGTCCCAGGAGACCAGAACACTTAGAACTGCCAGGGTTCCTATCGTGAGGAGACCCCTTGCAAACAGGAGGCCAGTGGCCCGGGGACGCCGCACGCCTGCTCCACCAAAGCCGTGGTTGCCAAGGGCAGGAAGGCCTCCACCAGGGAAGAAAGACACCTGGGCAGCCAGTACCACCCCGAGGTTCTAGTGTCCAAAACAGGAAGGAAAAAAAAAAAAGGAAAATCAAACCCGAATCTGATAAGGCCTCTAACCCTAACTACAGGGAACAGAGCAATGGTTAGAGACACCGGGGGGTGGGGGGGCAGGAAATCCAGAGCGAACAACTGTAAGGATATATGGTCTGGTTTTCCCACGCACCTGCCTTACAGAGCTTAAAGCCCGAAGAGTGTGTCAGACACACACGAGGTATACGGAGTTTGGACACTGACAAGTAAGCCACCCGTAAACGACACGTGACAGGAGACAGAAAGTGGAGAAAACGACCAGAGGTTTGGCAATGTAAGAGTTCGTAGTAATTTACAGGTGTGACTATTGTGGTTTTCTAAAGAGCTCTTCCTCTTTTTTGAGAGTTCTTACTTCTCAGGTATTCACAGTAAAAATGATAGAATATCTGGGATTTGCTTTAAGACAAGTTGGGGGAGAACAACAGGGATGTGGATCAAACAGTGCTGAAGCTGGACGACGGGTTTATGGCGATCATCAGACTAGCCTCGCGCTTGCTTCAAAACACACACCAACACGCTGAGAGAGACAGAGACAGAGAGACAGAGACAGAGAGAGAGAGAGAGAGAGAGACAGAGACAGAGAGACAGAGACAGAGAAACAGAGAGACGGAGACAGACAGAGAGACAAAGACAGAGACAGAGAGACAGAGACAGAGAGAGACAGAGAGAGAGAGACAGAGACAGAGAAACAGAGAGACGGAGACAGAGAGAGAGACAGAGAAACAGAGAGACAGAGAGAGAAACAGAGACAGAGACAGAGAGACAGAGACAGAGACATAGAGACAGAGACATAGAGACAGAGACAGAGAAACAGAGAGACAGAGACAGAGAGACAGAGACAGAGAAAGACAGAGACAGGAGAGAGACAGAGGAGAGAGCTCCTTGGCAAAGCACATGGGCACCACAGTCCACTGATCAGAGCTGAGATTAGGGACCAGGCTTCTCTGCTCAACTCTGGGCGGGAGCGTGCTAATCCCAGACAGAGGCGTGACTCGGGAAAGAACCACGGTCCCTTCTCAGAGGGGTGAAGCCTGGTCCCTAGAACCTGGCTGTTTTTACGGAATGCTTCTTGCTTGCTTGCTTTCCTTCTTTACGTGTATGTGTGTGTCTCTGTGTGTGTCTTTCTGTTGTTATTGTTCTCCCTCGATCTTTGATAAAATTATTTTAGAAAAATTTCAGCTTCCTTCAGATGTAATTAGAGGGACCGAGGGTCTCCCCACTGGGTCACCTGCCCAGCCCTCCTCTCCCACTCACCCCAACCCGCTAGCAACCTGGACTTTCCCTCCAAGCAGGGGACTGGGAGAAGCTTCTCCGGGGCGTCTGACCAGCCCAGGAGATGCATCTTCAGGGCCGTGAAATCGATAGAGGCCTGGCCAGAGCATCCTCCTCAGGTGAGACCTCCAACTACCAGCCCCATCAAAGGCCATACTTCTAGGGCAAACGACAGGGTTCAAAGTAAGCATTTGTTGGCCTACGTGCAGTTTGGAGTGAGCTACATCTCCGTGTTATCATGTTTTTACACTTAAGGAGCCTGGCTGTGCTGTTTGCCTCCTCTCCTGGATGCCCAGCCCGGCGCGGGAGCGGCTGTGAGGCAAGACTGTAGCTCTTGGCGTCCAGAAGACAGGGGCCACTTTGGGCCTGGGACTCATCCCGGGACTCCAGGATCACGGCCTGAGCCGAGGGCAGACACTCAACGCTGAGCCACCCAGCCGTCCCTCCGCTTTCCGTTTCTATTAGGTTTCTATAATAATAATAAAGTTTTCTTTCCTTGTCAAAACTGAAACACAGCTTTGTGAATCTTTTGTTCAGAACACTTCTTCTGCATATTTAATTTTCTCTTTCTAGGACTCCTGTAATATGGATCCTGGCACTTATCCTCCTACTGTCATACCTCTTAACTTTTGTTCTCAATTTCCTAATTATTTATTCTTCACGTCTTCCTTCTGTGAGACATTTGATCTTCCAACTCACTGTTTATTAAGTGTGCCCATTCTATTATTTATCCCATCTGTTGTGTTCTTTATTTCAAATATTATATTGATCACATTTAATATTTCCTCTCACTTTTTATGATCCTTTGTTCTTGTGTTATATTATTAACACCTTCCCTGTCTCCTTAAGTATATTTATTGAATTTATTTTAAATTATTGGTCCATCTATTCTAATACTTCCAAAGATAAACATTGTCTCATTTGTTACTTTCTTTTGAGATACTTGTTCTCCTCAGATGTCTAGTAATTTTAGTTTATGGGGTCATATTCCCCACAAAATTCCAACCATTCTTAAAATGGGTATTTCTCTTGCAATATGCTGTCATTTGTGTAAAGAGGGTGGCACACGTGGGTGTGTGTGCATGTACTTGTATATGTGCAGGACATCCTGGAAGGCCACAAAAGAAACACACTAGGGGCCCCTGGGGGGCTCAGGGGTTGAGCATCTGCCTTCGGCTCAGGGCGTGACCCCCGGGGTCCTGGGATCGAGTCCCGCATCGGGCTCCCCACATGGAGCCTGCTTCTCCCTCTGCCTGTGTCTCTGCCTCTCTCTGTGTGTCTCTTGTGAATAAATAAATAAAATCTTTAAAAAAAGAAAAAGAAATGAACACTATTGAAGGCCTCTGAGAACGGTACCTGAGCGATTAGAGCCTGGGGTAGGGAATTTAAGCTGTTAGGCCTTTTGTACCTCTTTATTAAATCAAGTTTATGGAGGTATATTTTTACAAACAAGAGAACACACCCATTTTAAGTGTACAGCTTGGTACACATTCATGCAACTACACCACAGTCAACACACAACACATCCCATCACCCATCACCACCCCTTGTGGCCCTTGCAGTCAGCCCTCCTCTCCACCCCACTGCCTTATACAACCCCTGCTCTGCTCTCTGTCCCTATAGATAATTCTTCCTGCTGTTGAACATGGTTAATGGAATTGGATAGCAAGTCTTCTCTATGTCTGCCTGCCTTTCCTTTCCTGGCCACAGTGCCTTTGACATACTCAGAGACTGCTGCATGCACAAATAGTTCTTCCTTTTTATTGCCAAATGCATGGAAATATACTCATTATATGGAAATACTACAATCTGTTGATCCACTCAACTGGTAATAGGCATTTGGGTTGTTTCCAGTTTGGGACTATTATGAATAAAATTGCTATACACATTTTTGCATGTATGCTTTTGTGTGTGTGTGTGTGTGTGTGTGTACACCCACGGGCACGCATATATTTTCATTTCTCTTGGTGAATACTTGGGAGTGGAATTTCTGGGTAATAGGGTAGATGTATATTAATTTTATAGGGAGTCACCAAACTGTTTTTTTCAGAGTCACTTGTATCTCTATTTTTAAACATATTTTTTAAGTTAATAAATATCTCAAATACATACACAGTGTCCTATCTTCAGGTTCCAGGGTCCTCTCCCAGCCTGTGACCCTAATGTCTAGGTGGGGCACATTGCTGCCCGTGTCAGCCTGTTGAAATCCTTCCCACTTACACAACCCACCAAAAATGCACTTCCGGGGCACCTGGGTGGCTCAGTGGGTTAAGCGTCTGCTTTCAGCTCAGTCATGATCCCGGGTCCTGGGATCAAGCCCTGCATCAGACTCCTTGCTCAGCTGGGAGCCTGATTCTCCCTCTGTCTCTGCCTGCCACTGCCCCCGCTTATGCTCTCTTTCTGTCAAATATATAAAATCTTAAAAAAAAAAAAATCCACGTCCTCCATTAAGCCTTCTCTGAACACCAGAGCAAGAAGGCCCTCTCTCCTCTGAACTCTCATCGCACATTGGCAAGAACCATTTTAAGGTCCTGGTCCCTTTCTACCACACACTTTCATTATTTGTGTATCTCTCGTATCTCCCCTGCTCAGTCACTGCCCTTGAGGAATGCTGCTTTGCTGAAATGGGTCCAGTATCCAAAGCACCACAAATTCCCAGCGGCATCCTCCAGGCTCATTTTATTTTTTTAAAGATTTATTTATTTATTCATTCATTCATTCATTCATTCATTATAGACATAGAGAGAGAGAGGCAGAGACACAGAAGGAGAGAGAAGCAGGCTCCATGCCGGGAGTCCGACGTGGGACTCCAGGATCGCGCCCTGGGCCAAAGGCAGGCGCCAAACCGCTGAGCCACCCAGGGATCCCCTCCAGGCTCATTTTAGAGGATTCCCACTCACACAAGGCACACAACTGCCCCAATGATGTCCCCTGGCCACTGTCCTCCGTGAGGCTCCAGCACAGCCAAGGGCCAGTGACCTGGGGAGCACCAGGATCCCACATTCTGGTGGGTCAATGGATCAAAGGCCGTAGCCATTTCCTTCCACTTTACAAATAAGACGAAACTGAGCGGCAGAAACCAGCAGATTCAGGGATGAGAGCCACAGCCTCTGACTCTTCTGGGACCATTCTCCGGAGAACAGCGCTGGGTCAGGGAAGCCCTTCTCTTGGGTCAGGGGACGGGGCTAGGGAGGGCCTGTGCTCCTCATCTCGGGAGGATCCATCTCCCCCAGCACACTGGGTGTTGTCTGCTTCACCTGTTGGGTCAGATAACGACTGTCCTCTTGCTTCGGGTGGCAGACGCGGCTAACAACTCGCCCGCTGGTCTTGAACGATCCAAATCTCCTGCAACCTGGGGAGATACGGGGATTGAGGCTCAGGAAAGAGGCGGGCGCGGCCGGCAACAAGGCGGACACGAAGGCACATGCAGAAGGGCCCCCAACCTCTCCTTCCAGGCCCTCTGCACAGGGACCTTCGCCCGGCGGGCTCCTACGGAGTCTCCCCTGCTTGCCCTGGGCGACCTCCCGGTGACCCGTGACTTCCCTGGTACTGGCTCCACCCTCACACCCACAGCCCCTGTCCCCCTGTCCCGGCTGCGCCCACACTCACAGCCGCTGCACCCTGGTACCCGCTGCACCCACGCCCACAGCCCTGCCCTGCCCCGGCTGCGCCCACGCCCCGGCGCTGCTCCTGCTGCCGCCCTGTGCCCTCTGCCCCGGCCCGGCCCGGCCGGACACGGAGGCAGGAGGACGCGATGTCGAGCCCCAGGCACTGCGCTGGGTCCCACGGGCGCCGCTTCCATCGCCCGGGGCTGGATCTCGGCAAGGCCTCCAGGGCCCCAGGCGGGACCCCCGGACCCCCCCCCCCCCCCCGGGGAGGGACCCCACGGAGCGGCGGCCGCTCCCGCACAGACCGAGCCCGAGACCCGCCCCGCTGCAGCCGGTCTCCGCGGGAGACGCCCCGCCCACCGCCTCCGGGCCGCGTCCGCGGAGGCAGGAGCAGCCGCGGCGCATGCGCAGCTTCCTCGGCGGCACTCCCGGCGGGCGCTGGAGCTCCGACCAGCAGGGGGCGACTCGAGCCCGCCTCCCCGCTCGCCCGCAGCCGCGTTCCGCCGCCGGCGGGAGGGGGGGAGGGGAGGAGGACGGAGA
>NW_023330106.1:468615-523156 GCF_011100685.1 Canis lupus familiaris | reverse complement strand
TTTTTTATTGGTGTTCAATTTACCAACATACAGAATAACACCCAGTGCTCATCCCGTCAAGTGCCCCCTCAGTGCCCGTCACCCATTCACCCCCACCCTCCGCCCTCCTCCCCTTCCACCTCCCCTAGTTCGTTTCCCAGAGTTAGGAGTGTTCATGTTCTGTCTCCCTTTCTGATATTTCCCACACATTTCTTCTCCCTTCCCTTCTATTCCCTTTCACTATTATTTATATTCCCCAAATGAATGAGAACATACACTGTTTGTCCTTCTCCGATTGACTTACTTCACTCAGCATCATACCCTCCAGGTCCATCCACGTTGAAGCAAATGGTGGGTATTTGTCGTTCCTAATGGCTGAGGAATATTCCATTGTATAGATAAACCACATCTTCTTTATCCATTCATCTTTCGATGGGCACCGAGGCTCCTTCCACAGTTTGGCTATTGTGGACATTGCTGCTAGAAACATCGGGGTGCAGGTGTCCCGGCGTTTCATTGCATCTGTATCTTTGGGGTAAATCCCCAGTGCAATTGCTGGGTCGTAGGGCAGGTCTATTGTTAACTCTTTGGGGACCCCCACACAGTTTTCCAGAGTTAGAGCCCACATATATCTTAGTATGGTTCCGCTGATCAATCAATATTGACAGATCATTATCAACTAACGTTGATAAAGTTTTGTATTCCTGTCCTTTCTGCTCCAGGTCCCCTCTTCCCCCCCACCCCGACACTATATGACATTCAGTTGCCACATGTCCCTAGACTCTTCTTGGCTGTAACCATTTCTCAAACTTTTTTCTTGTTTTGGATGATTTTTACAGTTCTGAGAAATCTTGGTCAGGTGGTTTGCATAATTTCTGCAAACTTGGGAGTGTTTGATGTTCTCCAGCGATTACACTGGGGTTATGGGCTCTCAGGAGGAAGACCACAGAGGAAGAGCGCCCCTGGCCATCAGAGCCAGGGCACGTGCCACCAGCAGGACTCCTTTCCTGGCCACCGGGATCACGGGGCTGAGGTCGTGTCTGCGAGGTTTCTCCCCTTTGCATGCTGGGCGCTTCGGAGAGAAGGCGCTGTGCACAGCCCACATTTGAGGGATGGGGAGCCGTGTTCCACCTCCTTGAATTCTTCTGTGTGAGAGATTTGTCTAGTCTTGCATTTATTTATAGCACATTCATGCATATTTATTTTATTCTATGGGTTATAAACCAATTACTACTTTATTTCATGTGCTGCCATACCTGCCCCAGCTTTGGCCACGGGCCCGTCTTTCGTGCGGCTCCTCTGTCTCCGCGGCATCCTCATGTTTCTTCAGACACCTCCTGTCCTGGCGCCACCAGGTGCTCCACGCTCACCTCCTGTGTTCTCTGATGGGCCCAGAGCCAGCCGGTCCTCCCAGCAGCCGTGGGGCCCTTTCCCAGAGGAGGGGAGTATCAAGTGCTGAGCACAGGTCGTGATGAGGCCTCACGGCCCCCGGCTCCCAGGGAAACAGAACATGTGTGTGCTAACCCACGTGAACACACACATCAGTAGCCACTGCTGCATGCGCCATCTGAGTCTACACTAGCTGAACACGAGTTCACACTGATGTCTGAGACTTTCACCCAATACTCTCAGTCCACTGCTCCCTCCTCCCTTGCTCGTCTGTGAGCTCCCTCTGTCACAGTGGGTAGTCTGCTCCCACCGCCCACATCCACTCGCCTGGCTGCACAGTGCCCCGTCCACGCGGCAGTTCCAGAGCTGTCCCCTCTTCCACCTCGAGAAGCAGCTCCTTGGCTGGAGGACGGTGCTGTGAACTGGTCCTCCCACCGTTAGCCTATGGCCTCTGCTCATCTCTGAAGTTACGAGGGCCAGCGCCTCACCCCCACCCTTTTCATGAAGCTCCTTCACACACTTGTGACGGCTCTTTCTCAGTCTGTTTTCCACCTGGGATCCCCAAACTCCCGTGTGAGTTTTTTAAGTTGTGTGCATGAAGGTTCACTCTGTGCTGTGAGGTCCTGTGTTCCCAAACACCCAGGGTCATGTATCCACCATCCAAGAGTCGCTGCCTAAAGCTCCCTGGTGCTTTGAGCATTCCAACCTCCCAGCTCATGAACATCCTCGAGCCACTGAGAGCAACCTGTCTACCAACACTATATTTCTACACTTTGGCCTCTTCCAGAATGTCCTATCAATTGAATCAACACCACGTAGCCTCTCACTTCTCAATATCCAGCTCAGACCCATGCCGGTAGGGTCGCTCACTCCTTTTCATCACCGAGGGGCATCCCACCATACTAATGACCAGTTGGTGTACCCATTCACCTACCGAAGCCCAGCGTCATTGCTTCCCACTGGGGTGACTGTGAATAAGGGTGCCTCATATGCAGCTTTTTGTACGGATATCATTTTTTAAATCTGTTGAAAACTACCCAGAAGCACAATTACTGGATCATTCAGTAAGGCTGTTTAGTGTTATCCGAGACTTTGAAGGTCTTCCAAAGCGGCTGTGCCATTTCGCATTCCCACCCGCAGTGAATGAGAGCTCCTGCTGCTCCACATCCTCGCCAGAAATTGGTATAAAACCATTTTCACATTTTAGTCATTCTTTTTTTAGAAAGGATTTTATTTATTTGAAACAGAGAGTATGCACGAGCAAGAGAGAGTATGAGGGGCAGAGGGAGAGGGAGAAGCAGAGTCCCTCTGAGCTGGGAGCCCCATGAGGGACTTGATCCAGGACCCTGCGATCATGACCTGAGCCAAAGGCAGATGCTCAACCAACTGAGCCACCCAGGTGCCCCCATTCCAGTCGTTCTGACAAGCTCTGGTCACATCTCAATGCCGTGGCCCCGTATAGTGACAGGTGATGTCCGAATCCGTGCATCCTCACTCAAGGTCTGTGTATTGCTTTTAGAGCAACGGCCAACCAGATCCATTGTCTATTTTTTAATCGAGCTGCTTGCTCTTTATTATTGAGTTGTGAGAGTTCTTTGTATATTCTGGATGCACGGCCTTTACCAGGAAGGTGATTTACAAATATTTTTTCCACATCTGTGGCTAGAGATTGCTCAATTTTACTGATTTTCCAAGGACCTAGTTTTTCATTTTGTTGATTTTATTTATTGTGTACCTGTTTTCAATGTTGTTGACTTCTGGCCTAATTGTTATGATGTACTCTGTCCCGCTTGCACGAGCCCTAAATTGTTCGTCTTACTCCATTTCCCATAGCGGAAGTTCAGGTGACCAGCTTTAGATCCTCCTTGTTTTCTCATATGTGCATTTCCATGCCGTACATTCCCCTTCACCAACTGCATTAGCTGCATTTCACAAATTTTGATAAGTTGAATTTTCCAGAGCTTTAGCACCCATAAAGGAAGCAGACACACTTCCCAGCACTACACAACCAATGCCAATACCAAAACCAGGTAAGATATTATAAGAAATGTATCTTCTCTCAAGACTTCTTCTTTGATCTATAGGGTTTTTTTTTTAATGTGTTGTTTAAATTAGCAAATACGTGAAGATTTTTCAGCTTTCTGCTCTTTATTTCTAGTTTAATTTCATTATGGTCTGAAAACATACTTTATATGGATCTATTCCTTAAAATATGTGAAAGCAGGGGCTCCTGGGTGGCTCAGGTGGTTGAGCCTCAGACTCTTAATTTCCCCTCAGATCTCTGGGTCATGAGACCAAGGCCCAGGTCAGGCTCCACATTCAGTGGGGCGTCTGCTTGGGATTCTCTGTCTCCTGCTGCTTCTGCACACCGCCCAACTCCGTGCAAGCTCTGTCTCTCTTAAATGAATGAATGAAATGAATGAATGATATTCTCGAAAAAAGTGAGAGGTTCTGGCCACACGGCCCATCCTTTCAGACAGGATGGATAGTAGGGTCGCGGCTGGGGTCCGCGGGGCTGGAGGTTCAGGCTCAGATCTGAGCCCCACGCCCCGAGCTGTGCACACCTCCTGCCGCTCATCAGCGCTGGTGCAGCAATGTCCTTCCCCGCCCATGGCTCCGGGTCCCGTCACATGGGCCACGCGGTTGCCATCAGGACAACAGGTGCTTAGGAAGGCGCCAGGGGCAGAGCACGTGCCCCGTGCATTTTGGCTGCCGTGTGCTGCGCAGGGCCGCCCCCTTGAAGGCCGGCTGGGCACGTCTGCGAGACGGCAGGTGGAGCTCAGGGCGGTTCTGAAGGTGGCCTTATCGACCCGCTTCCCGGGATGGGGGTGTCTACGGGGGTCCCTGTGCTGCCGTCCCCTCTGCTCCTGACAACGTTTCCCGTTTCCACGGTGGATTCCACCCCTGAGTCTGAGAGTGGGGGGTGTGGAGTCCTGGCCCCCCCAGAGGACCCTCCCACGGATGACTTCCCCTTGCACCTGGAAGTGGGGACTCACACACCAGGACGGGAGCGAGTGTGAGGCCTGGTGCTTGCCGGGCGCCCTCCCATCGGTCTCAGACGCCCCTGGTGGCAGACAGTCCCCGGCACGACACTGCGGCTCCTGGACACAGGGGGTGTCACTGTCCATCATTCCTTCATCCACTCAACAAGTCATATACATCCAGGAATAAGATTCTGGTGTTTCCCGACAGACACTTGAGTGTCAGCCCTTGGCATGGTGAGCCCAGTGCCATAAGCGAGGACAGCACAGGTGGCCCCCTCCCTCCGGGCCACGGACCTCACAGAGAGCACGCTGGCACACCGGGACACGGTGACAGGTGATATCGCAGGGAGGAGCAGTTTGGGCCTGGGTGGGGGGCGGGCTGGTCTGCAGGGTAGCATGGAGCCAAGCCCTGAAGGCAGACAAAAAACCAGATGTAGGGAACATTTTGTCCTGTCCTTCCGTGGTTATTCATCACCCCCAGGGCCCCTGGGCGTCTGGTGTCAGGTTGTTGAGACTCTCGTCCACCCTCAGCCTCAAACCCACTTGTTTTCAGTGAGACCAGTGAGCACATCAGGAATCTCTGGGGAAAGAGAGAACCAAGGTCAAAGAGAATGAAGGGTTTTCAAAAACCATAAAGTGACATAAGTTCCTGAGATTCCTGGTGAGGACAGACTTGGTCTCGGCGCATTCCCAGCACGGAGCCCCCGAGCCCCCCCGGATTCCCTAAGGCGGGGGCTCAGGTGTCTCCTGTTATGCTGAGGAGGTGAGGTCAGGAAAACACCTGATGGGGGGCTGGTTGCCAGGGGGCCGACCACGTGCTTACAGGTGGGACCCCCCAGCCCCAGCCCCACCCCCAGCCTCTGCCCTCGGGAGGGGCGGGGCCGGGTGAACCCACAGCCATGACTGGTGATTTCATCAATCCCGTCCTTGGGATGAAGCCCCAGAAACCCCCACAAGGACGGGGTCTGGGGAGCTCCCGGGCTGGTGAGCAGGTGATGTGGGGACCATGGGCCCTGGGGGCCTGGGAAGACAATGCCCCCCCACCCCCGGCAGCTCTCCCTTCTGGCTGTGCACCTGTGTACATGATAAAGTTATCACATCCTTCAACAAGCTGGTAAACGCCCGTGTCTCTCGTTTCTGTGAGCTGCTGCAGCAAATTACCTGGCCCCAAGGAGGGGGTCCCCAGAGCCTCCAATCTGCAGCTGGTTGGTCAGAAGCACTGGTGAGAGCCTGGGGTTGGGACGCAGGGTGGGTGTTGGGGTGTTGGGGTGGGTAGTCGGGGGCCAGATGGGGGATGGGACACAGGACGATCTTCCAGGTCTGGGCACTTACCCGTGAGATCAATGTTGTTTCCAAATACTGTCAAAATCCAGGTGAATTGTAGGACATCCGGCTGGTGTCGTGGAGAGTTCTTGGGTGGAGGGCAACCCCCCCAACACACACACACACACACACACACACACACACACACACACCTGCTGGAATTGGCCCAGAACCTTTCCCACTCGGTGAGCAGAAGTGTGCCGGGTCCCAGGACCACCATTGGATGCGTTCCCCAGGCCCCGGAGCTCTGCGCTGGCCCCAGATGAGGCTGTGGGGTCAGGGGCACAGGCTGAGCTGGGGTCTGGACGCCAGTTCCAAGAAGCCAGCGTGCTTGGTGTGGCCAAGGACTTGGCAGGACCGCCGCCCCACGTCCCTTGGGTCACCCAGTGGAGAACCCGGCAGAGGACAGTGGGGTGGGAGCTGCAGAGACGGGCGCCCTCCGGGAGCGGGGGAGTAGGACCCCGTAAAGGACGCCACCGAGGCGGCCGAAGCCAGTGCGCAGAGGGCGGAAGGGGGCGACCGGGCAGGCGAAGGCCTGGCTCCCCCGGGCAGCGGGGGACGCTGGCGGCAGGTGCAGCAACGGCCGAGCCTCTCCCGTGGGCCGCCAGCCTGGCCCCTCCTCGCTCGTTCTGGCCCCGGGCCGCTGTTTGCAGGCCTCAGGGGCCCGGGCTCCCCTCTGCTCCCCCCCGGCCTGGGCGCCCAGAAGCTTCCAGGGAAGAAGCGGGCCTCGTCATCGGGGAAACGGGACCGATTTCCGTGCTGACCTGAGAGCTCCCTGGGGCAGCACCTGTGTCCCCCGCTAACCTCCCGTGGGAACCGCACTTGACACCTCACCCCGACCCCAGAGGCTGGGTAAACTGAGGCCTCAGTGTCTGTCACGGGGGAAGCCAGGAGTGGCCAGGATGGCATGAGACGGGCGTGTGGGGTGCAGAGGAGCGCGGCTCGGCCCCCAGCTCGGCCCCCGCCGGCCGGGCTCACCTTCCTCTAGACTCTTCACGGAAAGAGAGAAGCCCCGCGGGGCTCGTCACCTGTTCCCCAGCCGAGGTCGTCGTGGGGAGAATCTGGAGCTTCGGCCAGCTGCAGGAGCCCACAGGGCCCAGGCCCCCACCCGGTGGCAGGTGCCCGGAGCCCGCACGAGCCGCCACCAGGAAGGGCCCGGACACCAGGGGCCCCAGGTTTGCCGCTTCTGCTGCGTGGGGGGTTAGTTCTGGGCGATCCTGTTCTGTGCGATTCCGTGGGTTCCTGCGGTGCCCCCCACGGGCAGGACCAGACCGTCCATCCCAGCAGGTCCCACCCCCTCCCGGCCCCCCGGCCCTGACTGCGGGCACCAAAATTCTGCTCCCCATTTCCAAGCTTTTGTCACTTCACGAATGTGCTACAGATGGAACCCCACAGTGACCCGGCGACAGCGTGAGCCTCGGGAACATCGCCACGTCGTGTGTAGCAATAACTCGTTCACTTTAGGGGCTGAGAGCTGCTCCCGGGGGATGGGCCCAGCCCGCGGGACCACTGCCCACTGCAGGGCACCCGGGCGGCTCCCAGGTCAGGGGCTCTTACCAATAAAACTGCTTTGACTATTCATGGACAGGTTTCCAGGGAAAATAATTCCATTTCTCTGGGATGCATGCCCAGAGGTGCAGTTTCTAGGTCACACGGTAGCTGCACGTTTAGTTTAAAAAAAAAAGATTTTATTTTTTCATGAGAGACAGAGAGAGAGAGAGAGAGAGAGAGGGAGAGAGAGGGAGAGGCAGAGACCCAGGCACAGGGAGAAGCAGGCTCCATGCAGGGAGCCCGACGCAGGACTCAATCCCGGGACCCCGGGGTCACGCCATGGGCCGCAGGCGGTGCTTAACCGCGGAGCCACCCAGGGGTCCCCGGTACGTTTAGTTTTGAAGAAGCCAGCAGACTGGTCTCCCAGCGCCTGTGCCATCTAACCACGGCCAGCCGTGGAGGAGAGATCCAGGTTCCCCCGGCGTTTGGTGGCTGCAGGAGGAGCTGAGAGGGGTGACGGCCGCTGGACCCACGAGGCCATCAGCTGCCAGGGGCTGCCCATCCCCTCCCCCCGGGTCGCAGCTCTGCCCGCTGCTTCCCATGGGGTGCAGCTGCCAGACGGCGCGTGTAGCTGGGCCACCTGGATGGCGCGTGTGACGGAACTCGTCAGGTTCACTCCTTAACTCGCAAGATTCCAGCGGGCAGGGACGGAGACCACTGGTCACGCAGCCACTCACGACCAGCCTGGCAAGTACGTTCCTTTGCTTATTCAACCTGCCACCCACCAGCCAGGAGGGGCCTCCTGTGTCTTGGATCTCACCTGCCCTCTGCGAGTGCAGGGGCCCATGTCCAACCAATGGAGAGGTCACTTGTTACCGTTCTGAGCGGTGTGCAGTGATGTCCCACTGTGGTTTCCATAACGCGTCCCTGATGGCTGTGTTGCTGGGCATCACCTCCTGTGCTTCGCTGCCAACCCTACCTCCTTGTCAAGAGACTGACTGCCGTCTCTGCCCATTTTGTGATTGGATCGCGCATTACTGTTAACTTGTAAGGTTTTCTATTCTAGATACTAGTTCTCTTTGGAACATATGGTTTGCAAATTTTTTCTCCCAGCCTGTAATCTTTTCATCCTGGTCACGTGGTCCTGCACAGAGCACGAGTTTGAGTTTTTGATTCCGCTGAGGTCCAATTTATCCATCTTCCTTTTATGGATGGTGCTTTTGGTGTCAAGCCTAAGAACTCTGGCCCTAGACCCTGAAGAGCTTCCCTTTTTCCCCAAAAGTTGTGGTTTCACTCTTTACACTTAAGTGCAGGACCTACTTAGAGTTCATTTCAAGGTGTAAAGTGTAGGTCAGGTTCATTTTCTGAGTGTGCCTGTGGATGTCCAACGGCTCCAGCACAACTTGTTGTTAGACCTGCCTTCCTCCACTTAAGCGCTCTTGCATGTTTGTTGAAAGTCGGTTGGGCTCCTTTGTGTGGGTCCATGGCCAGATTCTCTGTTTTGTTCATCAGTCTGTGTCTATCATCCCCCGATACCACACTGTCCTGGTTACAGTAGCTACCTAAGGCTTACCACAGCCTACAGTTTGCAGAGCAAGACACACTCCCCAGTGTCGTCGAGCCAAGGAAAGAACCTCAATCCCACCATGACAACATGTGACCCGGGGCAGGACTCTTTCTACCAGAGCCAGCCAGCTGGTCAGTGTCTAGGGTGGGCAAGGAGTCTAGGATCTAGCAGGAAAGGGACGACCTCCCCACCAGCCACTCGTCACTGAATGGGGTCCCTGGTCAGTCCCTCCCGTGGATGTTTCTTTCCACTGCTTTGATGGAAAGACTCCCTTGTCCCCTGTTGCCAGCCTCAGGGCCTGGACCACCTCCCTCTGTTGGGTCGGGGAGTGTAAGATCCCCCCCACTGAATTGCTGTTCATCCCTCGGGTCCCACGGTAGCCTACCCTCCTCCTTCCTCTCGCTGCCTCTTGCTTTGCTTTATTTCCAGGGCAAAGAGGAATATGGAGAAGCAGGTCTACTCTACTATGTCCAGGCTGGAGGCCTCGCTGTATTATTTTTATGTAGCAGATCTTTGGTTCAAACTCACGTCTTTCACCCTAATTCTCCCTCTGCATCTTTTGTGCTATAATGACTCTCAAAGACAAGTTTTCAAGCAAATGAACAGCATGACAATTCAGATCGTTAAGGGACTCCAACACCATCAGCCCCGGGTGTTGTTTCAGGGCTTCCAGATGCCATACGTGATACGTGAATGAGCTTCAATCCTCACAACATGCCAATTGTCCATGTAGACCAGCCCACATTGTTGCAAAATTCAAAAAACATCAAAAATCTGTCTTCTTTCAAGAAATGATGGAAGCCTAGGAAAGCTATGACTTGAAACCCTTGACACATATTCATTATGTAAATCTATTGTCACACCAAGTGTAGAAATAAAAGGAAAAAAAGAACTCAAGTAAATCCCATAGACCAGAATCGTAACCATGACTCCAGTGCTCCAGGCTCCCCCAGAGAGCACTATAATTAGTGTTCTAATTCTGCTACACCCCACAACCAAATGCTCGGTTTTCATGGTGTGGTTAGAGAGGCAGCACTTTGTAGATGGGACACCAGGAGTATGGAGCTGGTGGCAGCACATCATGAAACCCCTAGTGGTGTGTGAACAGCTATTGAACACCTCAATCCCCAGGTCCCTCCTCCCAGACATTCCCCAGAAAGTCTGGCACCTCGCTTTCCTCAAAACCTCCTGGAACAGAGTTTCCAAGTGGTCAGAGACTTGGGGTTAGTAGGACCTGAAGCTATGGACGAAATAAACTGAAGACTTGAATGGTGAGGAACAGCAGCACACAGCTCATTCACCTGGTCCTTCTCTCACTAATTCAGCAATCCTTGAGTAGCGACTTTGAGCCACACAGAATGTCAGAGGCGCTCATGGAGCCTTAGGATCCACAGAAAGACCCAAACTGAAGAAGTACTAAACATAATTAAACAATAGAAAACACTAGAGGGACAACTTCCCAGTGCAAAGGAAACCTATGTGAGGGTCCCATATTGGCCTGGGGAGTTAGAGAAACCCACACTAGGAAGGGGAATCTGGACAAGACAGAGTCTGAGAGTGATAGGCTGCCCTAAAGCACCTGTGACTTCCCTGCTCTCAGCCATGGCGCCATCTGAGACAGCCACCCAGAGCCAACCTTCTCAAAGTCCCTCCAGAACTATCCAGAGCAGCCTTCCCAAACCCAGTCCTCCCATAGTCATCCAGACCCACTTTCCTAAAACTTATATTACAAAAGTATAATCCCATATATTAAAGGGGCTCATTGAACCCCAATCACAAGAATCATGACAAAAACTACATGTCGTACCATTTTGCCCAAAACCACGAACAAAGAGAAAATCTTAAAAGCAGCAGAGAAATAAGACAACTACACGGAGAAGGATGAAGGTAAGGGCGAGTGCTAACTTCTCATGAAGACTTCTGTTGAAGACAATGAAGAAATTTCTTTACCATTTGAAGAAAAATAACTGTAAACCTAGAATTCTTTACCCAAAAAGAATATCTTTCAAAAAATGAAAGTAAAATAAAATATTTTCCATCCATACTATAGCCAGAAGAACTTACCTCCAGCAAACAGAAGAAAAATTACACCAGATGGAAATCTGGACCAACGTAAAGGAATGCAGAGCATCAGAAATGATAAGTAGATGGGAAATTATGAAGACTTAAAAATGAATTAACCTTTATAAAAGATAGCTGAATGTTTAGAGCAATAATGACAAAACTATATTGTGGAATGTATAACATATGTAAAAGTAAAATACGTTACAATAATAGCACAAAGAACAGAAAGGAAGAAGTAGGAGCATAGTGTAAGTTGCATTTACTATATGGGAAGGGGCACGATCTTGCTCAAAGGCAGGTCAATTAAAGATTTATATCATAAACTCTAAAAACTAAACAAACCACTAAAGTATCACAATAAAAAAATAGCCAATAATGTAGCAACATAAATGATATGGAATTATAAAAAGAAATGGTCAATGAATCCAAGAGAAAGTAGAGAAACAAGAAAAAGAGAACAAACAAACGGGACAGTAGAAAACAAGTAGCAAGTGGATAGAATTAGACTCAACCATGTCCATAATCACACTCAGTATAAATGGTCCAAAACCCACTTAAAAGTTAGAGATTGTCAGATCCAATGAAAAACCACAGCCCCAGCACATAATAGCCACCAGAAAAATGACTTTATTTCTTTTAAGGTTTTATTTATTTATTTGAGAGAGAGAGTGAGAGGACAAGCAGGCAGAGCAGCGGAGGTAGAAGGAGAAGCTGAGCAGGGAGCCTGACTCGGGACTCTATCTCAGGACTCCAAGACCATGGCCCAAGCCAAAGGCAGACACCCAACCTACTGAGCCACCCAGGCGCCCCGAGAAAGTGACTTGAAATGCAAAGACACAAATAAGTTAAATGTAAAGGATGCAAAAAGATATTCCATACTAATCGAAAGCAAGTAGTCGCACGTTAATGTCTGACAAGGTTGATTTCAGACCCAGACTGTTAGAGGGGAGACACAGAACTATGTCGTGAAGAAATAGATGTCCGATCATCAAGAGGACATGACAAAAGTCCTAAGTGCTTATGTACCTAACAGAGCTTCAGGATACATGAAGCAAACATGATAAAGACAAGGAGGTAGAAACAGTAGAGTCACGGATTTCAACATCCCTCTCAGTAAATTGATGGCGGATGTAGACAGCCCATCAGTTACAACACCGAGGACCTGACCTGAGGGACATTCCAGAAGAACATGATACTTGGCAGCAGCAGAACATACATTCTTTCCAAGTGCAAATGGAATATTTGTCAAGATAATCCATAGTCCGGGCCATGAAACAAATCTTAACAAATTGTGAAGGATTTTAGTCATAAAGATATGTTCTCCAATCACGAAATGAAATTAGGTTGTAAATCAATACTAGAAACATGTCTCGAAAATCTGTGAATGTTTAGTAACTAAATAAAATGTTTCCAAATAAGACATTGAACAAAGAAGAAACTTTAAGAAGAAATTAGAAAGGGTTTTGAACTGAGTGACAATGAAATGCACTGTATCAACACGTGCAGGCTGCCGCTGGAGCAGCGTCTGGAGGGAAACATATCACTTAGCACCTACCCTAGAAAAGTTTGTTTAAAACCAACAATTCCAACTTCCATCTTCCATCTTAGGAAACTGGGGGAAAAAATAAAAATCAACATAGTACGAGAAGGAAAAAAAATCATACGATGAGAATGGAAATCCATGAAAAAAAAAAAAGCAAAACAACAGCAAAATCAATGAAACAGAAAGCTGGTTCCTTCAGAAAATTGATGTAATGAATAAGTCTTTGGCTAGATTGACCAGGAAAACCAAGAGAACAAAAAAGTCACGACAGCAGGAGTGAGAAGTGGCAGCCCTTCAGGTGATATAGATATTAAGAGCATAATAAGGGACTATTGTGGACAGACGCATGCCAATAATTCTGACAACTAAGACAAAGTGGGCAAGGTCCTTGGATGACAAACTACCGAAGCTCACTCAAGAAAAGAAGACAAACAGCCTTATGTCTGTTAACAAAATTGAATTTGTAGTAAAAACCAAGGGACAGATAAATTCCAGGCCCAGGGAGCTCCACTGGGGGAATCCACCAATATTTAAGAAATAAAATGGGGCACCTGGGTACCTCAGTCGGTGATGCAACTGCCTGCCGTCAGCTCAGGTCATGATCTCAGGGTCCTGGATTCAACCCTCATGTTGGGCTCCCTGCTCAGCGGGGAGTCCGCTTCTCCTTCTGCCTCTGCCCCTCCCCCCACTCATGCGTGCACTCGCTCTCGCTCTCTCACTCACTCAAATAAATAAATAAAATCAAGAAAAAAAAAGAAAAAGAAATCAAACCAATTCTAGACAAACTGTGCAGAGAAGTGGACGAGGGCCTGCCCATAAGTGGCCGAAGTCTCTGCTACCAAAACCAAAGACATTCCCCCAAAATAAAATAAAATAAAATAAAATAAAATATAATATTTTCACAAGCATGGGTGTAAACATTCTCAACATAGTGTTAATAAATTGAAGCTAACAATATTTAAAAAGATAAATCACAACCAACTGAGGTTCAATGCAAGGTTGGTTTAAAATTAAACTATTGGGGACACCTGGGTAGCTCAGTGGTTGAGCATCTGCCTTCAGCTCAGGTCATGATCCCAGGGTCCCAGGGATCGAGTCCTGCATCGGGGTCCCTGCAGGAAGCCTGCTTCTTCTCCCTCTGCCTATGCTCTGCCTCTGTGTGTGTGTGTCTTTCATGAATAGTAACAAAATCTTTTTAAATATCAAATTAAATTAACAACTAGTATAATCCACCATATTAATAGGCAGAAAGGAAAACGCACATGTCATCTCAATGCAGAAAAAGCGCATCCATCCCCAGCAAATTAAAAACAGAAGGGAACTTTTTCAAAACTGATTAAGAGTCTGTACAAAACACCATAGTACATCACATTGACAGAAGAGCAGTAGAACAGACTTTCCCTCTGAGATCAGTGACAGGGACAAGGGCCTCCACTTTTCACTGTTCTGTGTGACATTCTTATGCGGCTTTCCAGCCACTTCATAAGACAGGAAAAATAAATAAAAGGGAGCAGAGAAAGAAAAGTCTTTTCAGCAAATCTGTGGTGAAACAGCTAGAGATAGATAAATACCAAAAAAGGAACGAGAAAGAAAGAAGAAAAGAAGGAAAAGGAAAGAAAGAAGAAGAAAGAAAGAAAGAAAGAAAGAAAGAAAGAAAGAAAGAAAGAAAGAAAGAAAGAAATTGATAAATGGCATCATATACAAACTAAAGTTACCACGGTCCTAAATGTACAGCCTGAAACATCACACTTCCACAAGAAAATATAAGAAAATGTCTTTTATTTATGTTGGACTAAGATTTCTCTGATGCAACATAAATATGATCCATAACCAACGAAAAAAATGATAAATTAATCTTCATGAAAATGTACAACTTCTGCTCTTATAAAGAATAAAAAGACAAGCCACAGATGGAAGACAATATTTTCAAAATACGTCTCAGCAAAACCACCAAAACTGAGGAAGCAAACCAAGAAAGAAAGAAAAGACAGGAGTTCCACCAGCCAGAGAGCAAAGCAGGAGAGGGGTGAAGAATTTCCCAAGACCTTGTCTTGGGAAAGGGGCTTGTCTGTCCGCGGAGCAGGAGAGATGCGTGCGAGACCGACAGTGTTCGCCACAAACAGCTGCTGTGTATTGAGTGTATGAAGAGGAGATTTTTCCACTCAAGGATGAATTTCTGATGGTGTGATGGTTAATCTGATGTGTCAGGTCGCCTGGAGTGTGGTCTCAGAGAGCCGGTCAAACACTTTTCTGGCTGTTCCTCTGAGGGTGGCTTTGGATGAGATTAACATTTAAATCAGGCGGGATCCCTGGGTGGCGCAGCGGTTTAGTGCCTGCCTTTGGCCCAGGGCGCGATCCTGGAGACCTGGGATCGAATCCCAAGTCGGGCTCCCGGTGCATGGAGCCTGCTTCTCCCCTCTGCCTATGTCTCTGCCTCTCTCTCTTTCTCTCTGTGTGACTATCATAAATAAATAAAAATTTAAAAAAATTTAAATCAGGCAATTTTGAGTAAAGCAAATCACCCTCCATAATGTGGGTGGGCCTCGTCCAATCAGGTGAAGGCCTGCCTAGAACAAAGGCTGACTCCCCCGAGCAAGGGAGAAGTCTGCTCTTCCTGGGGCCTCCAGCTGCCGGCCTTCCCCCCGCAGATTTTGGAGTCACCAAGTCTCCACCATCGTGTGAGCCAACTCCCTAAAGTAGATCTACTTACACACTTACCTCCAGTTGGTTCTGTTTCTCCCTGACTCACACGGCTGGCTTTCCCAGACTGCGAGGGGTCTGTTGGCCACCGACACCCGGACTGTTAAGCCAGAGTCACACGCGGACCATGTGATTAGGCCTCATCCTGCCTCACGAACCATAATTTCCAGAAATGAAAACTTGTGCGAGCCTGGAAATGGCAAGTGAGCCTCCTAGGTTTCCGAGCTGCACCTGGTGCTTACGTGTTAGGAAACACCCTCACTGGCCATCGGTCTGATTTCTGCGGCAGAGCCGTGTCTGCACCGCGGGTGGGAGGAGGCGTGAGTTTGTGCGTGGGGAGGCATGCGAGGGGGCGCCAATCTGTCCCTTCCACGCAGGAACGCGGACAGCACCCGAGCCTGGAAACCAGAAGTTGCAGCAGATACTCATTCTTCAGATACAAGGACGCGGAGAACAGACAAGCAATCTCAAAGGGTCCAGAGTGGCTGCATCTGGGGCCTAAGAGTTTGGGGTGGGCAGGGACCGAGCAGTGATCACGGCTTCCCTTCAAAGTCCAGAGCTTTTGTCCTACAAATTATAAAGTTACAGCTTATAACCTCTTGGTGTCAGTTTATTAAAAAAAAAAAAAAAAAAAATCAGTCGACCAGATATCTGAAACCGCCACATGGAAGACACTGTGCTGGGCTCAGCGGTAGACAGGCAGAAGTAGAAGAGAATTAATGTCCTCAAAAAGCTTCAGAAGATTTAGGCATTTTCAACCAGAGCAGTCAAATATCTGAACCATGTAATAAACAGTATCAAACAACTGAAAACAATAAAAGTGATACAAAAAAATAAAAAAAGAATGTGTAACTGGATTGTCTCTGGTCTTCCCAAGACACCACAAACTTAACAAATGCATTTAGGTTTTTACTAACAACCAAAGCAAAATCACCTAAGTCCAGAAAAACACTTTTCATTTCATTTCTTTTCTTTTCTTCTTTTCTGTTGTCTTCATCAATTTATATGAACCAAATCCATTGTGAAATGAGAGTAGCAAGTATCTCAGAGGAAATCGTTGCTTAAACTGTTGGAGGTTAATGTGTGTGAAATTAATCTGGACCTGAATTTTGATGTGATATTTGTATGGAAAGGAGAGTTATTTTTTAAGGTGTTGGAGCCTAGAGCTGTACTGGGTAAACTATCATATGAATAAAATGAAAGCATATATATACCTGCTGAAAAAAAAAAAAAACAATACAAAAAAACCAAAAGTGCATTGTTTGTTAGAATTTTAGGCTCATTAGGAGAAAAGATGACAATGCTTCAGACTGGAACGTTTCCCTCCATTTTGCATCCATCCACACTACACTGAACACAGCTACAACCTCGTGTGACACATCTCTGCTAGAGAGGAAAATGTAGCTTGGTATCTCGATCACACAGATATTAAAACAAGTGCATTTTCCTCTCTTTAAACTGATGATGACCTATGGCTAATCCCCAAGCCTATTTCACTGGGTGACAAAAACTAAAACCCTATCAGTCATGCATGAACAGCTATTTATTTTGTTAAAGCCAGTCAAGTATTAAAGATATGAAACACAATAATACATCTAGATCTCTTCAGTCTAGAAAAATATATCATTATTTGGATGACAGTTCTAGCATACTCGGTACTGCACAAAGGCTTTCTCTAGAATGGATAAAATTAACAAATAGCCATAAGGAAATTAAGATTATTTTCAAAAAGAAAATAACACACAGCAGTAAACAGAAAGAGGAAAACTCACTTAGATAGAGGATGTGCTGGTACTTAAGACCAAACTGACAACTTGTTTCAGAAAAAGCACAACCTTTCCTGGAATTAAGACCAGGGAGAGGGATCCCTGGTGGCGCAGCGGGTTTAGTGCCTGCCTTTGGCCCAGGGCGTGATTCTGGAGATGCAGGATCGAATCCCACGTCGGGCTACCGGTGCATGGAGCCCTGCTTCTCCTCTGCCTGTGTCTCTGCCTCTCTCTCTCTCTCCTCTCACTGTGTGCCTATCATAAATAAATAAAAATTAAAAAAAAAAAAAAAAAAAAAAAAAGACCAGGGAGAAACCGGCCCTGGATCTCACAGGAAGATCTGACCTATTTTCTGGAGCGGCAACCTGAGCACTATCTTAATAATACAAATATGCATTTATAAGGCCACTTCTTTAAACATCCTTAAGTGCACGTCATTACCACAAACACTGGGAAGTCCATTCTGCCTTAGAAAACAAAAGCAATAAAAAATAAATTTATTATTAAAAAAAAGAAAACAAAAAGAGAACAAAAGCAAGGCAGGGAGGGCAAGGGGCTCTCCTGCGCGGTGCTAAGGCCAGGGGGAGCGGAAGCACACGAGGAAGGGAAGGCAAGGAACGTGCGCTCAGGCCTGCAGGGCAAACCGCAGCCCAGAGGCCCAGAGGCCCAGAGGCCCAGAGGCCGGAGCCCCTCGCAGCTCCTGAGCACTGGGCCGCAGGAGGAGCAGGGCCGCCACTGCTCCAGGGAGGCTGCGGAGCCAGAGGCAGGCGGGACCCCGGAGAGAGGGATTTCCATCCCCTTGCGGATGAGCCCCGAGAATGAACTCTAACGAGGTCCAAATCCCTTGCCAAGAAAGTAAGGTGGAAACTTCAGCCAACACATGAGGATCTGAGAACCCGACCTTCTGGACCACTGACACCTCTGTTCACTTCCACCAGGAACGTTCATCAAGTCGCAGTTAGAAAACACCCATTTCAGCAAGAAAACACTTGTCAGGAAGCAACCAAAGAACACTGAAATTACCCACTTAATTGGGAACTATTTCCTAGACACTGACAAGATAGCTTTCGTGGAAGATATATACTTATCTCTATAGGCACCTTATAAGTTGTTAGTTTAAATCAGTAACATATAAAAGGAAATTTTCTAGAAATAATAAATAACCTTGGTTTTAGATGAATTGATGTGACTTCTATTTTTCCACATAGAAGTGATCGTTTAGCAGGGCTATATGTCTGTTTCGGTCCTACTTGTTCACAACTAAAACCGTGGCAAATGATCACAAGATATTAATTCTATTCTACCCTGGATACTGTCTGCAGATGGAGAAATGGGAAAAGACAGAAGAAACAGAGTCCTGAGCTCATGCAACACTGAGGCAATAACATAGGCCAACCTGGGATCCCTGGGTGGCGCAGCGGTTTAGCGCCTGCCTTTGGCCCAAGGCGCGATCCTGGAGACCTGGGTTTGAATCCACGTCAGGCTCCCGGTGCATGGAGCCTGCTTCTCCCTCTGCCTATGTCTCTGCCTCCTCTCTCTCTCTCTCTCACTGTGTGCCTATCATAAATAATAAAAAAAAAAAAAAACATAGGACAACCTCTCACTCCTTAACATAAGCAAGCCGAGGTGTAAACATAAGCATATGTTTTCCTCCATTTTGGCTCGAGAGTTATTTCTGGTATAAATATATTTTTTTTACAAAACAAAAAAGAGCCTATAAGCACTATTTTTCTTAAAATGGGCCATCATTAAAAAAAAAAAAAGGTAGAAAGGGAAAAAATACTGCTAAGCATTGGGGTAAGAGAAGAAATGAGAGGGGAAGACCAATAAGCAGTGGGCGAGTCATGGTGACAGTGAGCCTGAGGCCAGCAGGAATAAAGTGACCAACAAGTTTTACCAAGAACACTCCACAGACATCACACGATGGTCACTCAACAAGAGGAAAATATCTCAATGCATCCACGAGAATAAGGTACCCATTTCAGTGGTAGAACAGAAAACGGTATTTACCCTACAGACATTCATAAGGAATAACACTGAGGAAGATGACGAACCTTTTTTTTTTTTTTAAGTAGACTCCATGTCCAGCTCCAGCATGGAGCCCAATGTGGGGCTTGAACTCAAGACCCTGAGATCAAGAGCAGAAAGCAAGAGTCTGAGGCTTAATCCAGTGAGCCCCCCAGACACCCTGATGATGATCTTTTAATACAGAAAATGAAAGTAATGATGACAACTTAGCCAAAGGAACACAGTTCTTTCAAATGGACAATCAAGTGACAATTCCAGGAGTTAAGCTCATACTCTTCTGATAGGAAATTTTTGAATCTCTTTAGATAAATGTAATTCAGAATATTTATAAACTGTATTATCCTCTCATTTAAAGGTAACCTAAGGTTTTGGGGTGCCTGGGTGGCTCAGTCGGTGAAGTGTCTCCCTTCAGCTCAGGTCATGATCCCAGGGTCCTGGGATCCAGCCCCACTTTGAGCTCCCTGCTCAGCGGGGAGCCTGCTTCTCCCTCTCCCTCTCTCTCTGCCCCTCCTCCCTGTATACTCTCTCCCTCTGATTAACAAAATCTTTCAATAAATAAATGTCAGTGAAGTTTCAAATCAACCCAAATTACTGTTAGCAAACTTGCAAAGACAACTGCATGTGCACATTGGTATGCTTTTTTCTAGGAATGTTTAGGTTTGGGATACTTTCATGTTTTCAGAAAAAGAGTTATGTTTCCATCTAAACCGAAAAGCAGGGAACAATGATGCTTTCATAAAATTTTAACATTGCAATACAAGCATTTCTGAAAAAGGAGAGAAAGGAAAGGAGAACAAGCAAGACCCTGAAACCCTATAGGGTATCACGTCTGGTCGTCTGGGCCTAATGGTTTACAGCAAACCAGAACCAGGTAGCAGAGCTGCCAGTACTTCTATTGCGCAGTGGGCCTAGGTAACACCTGGTATGGATAAAAATGGGGGGGGGGGGGCAAGATTTTACTTATCATTAAGATCAAAGATACTATGAAAAGGAAGATGACGAATCACAAATCCCAAGTGTCTGGTAAAAAGGAGATAGAGCCAGCATCCATGAAAAGAGCTCAGGGATCTGAAACAGGCCTAGGGAAAACCCATTCACCTGAACAAAAGCCCTGACCAATCCTGGGCTCGCCCTGGGGCCTCAAGACTCCCCATGTCAACCACCACACACTCTCTGAGTTTAACAACCTGAGTTGATGCCTCCCAAATTCTTCACTAAGGAAATACTAAGGTTTTTATCGAGGTATTCATTAATTAACAACTTGAAAGAAACAGGTACATTTCCCATGTTCTGAAATTATTTAGGTCTTAGACTCTCTGACACGTGGATCCAATTTAAAATCTTCTAGTGGAAAAGGTGGTTGGGGCGTTAAAGCTCCCCTGAGATGCTGTCAGGGCAGATAACTTTGCTGACCCCTGGACACCACAAACTCGGATTTCCAGTGAGCCTTTTCCCCTCCTGCTATTTACAGTCACTCAGAGCCCAGCTGACCTCCACCCAGGGAACCAGGAATGCCATCTCCTTCTATTAGAATATGCACCTGACTCCCACGCGAGAAAAACTTAGCAGGGCTGTTTCAGCGGTGGTCATTGTGCAGAGGCTCATTTGCTCAATTCCTATGAGCAAACTCAGTCATAAAGATACTTTGGCTTACTATATTACAACAGAATTACTCCTTGAAAATAAGAAAGACTTTAGAATGAACTTGCAAATTAATTGGAGTCTATTATTTTGGAATGTGAATTGAATGTGGTTATATTTAGTTCTTTATATTTAAGTGTACAAGACTTCAGAAATACAGGAGTGTACTTAGTACCTTAAAGTAAGTTCATACAAATTTAGGGACAAAAAACAAAAACATGTTCTTACGCGAGCCGTCATTTCAGGTGTTCATGAAGTCAAACATATATATTTGAAATGATCTAACTTTCTAATGACAGTCATGCAGACAAAATTTACTGGTTCATCAAACTATAGTGCAAGTATATGAATTTATTTGTAATAAATTATCATTTTTGCATATATCAGTCAAAGCACAAGGCCTAAACACTTGCAACCAAAATGAATTATTAATTTAATTGTCACAAAACATGAGACACCTAGGTCTGGGAAATGAACAAGGGGTAGTGGAAGGGGAGATGGGTGGGGGGTTGGGGTGATTGGGTGATGGGCACTGAGGGGGGCACTTGGCGGGATGAGCACTGGGTGTTATGCTACATGTTGGCAATTTGAACTCCAATAAAAAAAATTAATTGTCACAGCCTATTTGGCTAAGTTCTATTACTATTTGTTATAATATGCAATGCATAAGGGGGAGAATCAGATTGAAAATCTAAAAAAGTAAACCGATTATTTTGTCCTGGAGAAATTAAAATACAGCAAGCTGACAAAATTAGAGCCGAGGCATTAATGTTTTAAATAGGTAAAAAAAAAAAAAAAAAAAAAAAAACAATGTTTACCTTAATTTAAAGAACAGTTGTGCCCAAAGGGAAGGTTCAACCTGCTGATAAAGAGTTCCTTTGTTTCCAGATACCATGAAAAGGTCTCAATTCCCTCTCCGAGGTAGGAAGGAGAGTGGAATGGGAGCCCTTTGGCGCTGGCTTTGCTACTTGACTGTGACTCTCCCCAGCTAAGCAGGTCTACTGGGAGAGGACACTGCTGCGGGGCTCTGGGCCTTCTGACTTGGTATTTTTGTGCAGAGAGAGGGAGCGCCCCAGAAACAGGTGTCCTAAACTAGAAGGCTTCTGAAACACAGAGGTCTTTGAAATAACAATTCAATGGAAGATGCTCAGTTGAGAGGAACTCAACAGCCTGGACTACATGGGGGTCAAGACCCAGAAGATGGTGTATTTTCCCTCTTGAGGTTCCTTTCCTGATGTAGAAGCAAAACCGGATTAATGCCAGAGAAAAAGCTTAGCACCTCTCAAAGGGTAGAAAGACATGCCATGTTTCTCTTGCCTCAGTGTGGCCTCCCTCTACGTGTCAAGGGAGGAAATGAGCGGACACCAGCAAGTGTCCCTGGAGGATACAGAAAAGGTCATGGGAACCAAACAGTACATGTGGGCTCTTCCCCCTCCTGTCATAATACACAAGAGGTGTCTACTGTATTTAAGTCCTTGGAGAATAAAAATATGTATCAGGTAATGAATGATTCATTGTACGAAATGATGTGAAAACTTATTTAACCTTTTTAAATTCCTAAATAAGGGTTCCCTGGGTGGCGCAGCGGTTTGGCGCCTGCCTTTGGCCCAGGGCGCGATCCTGGAGACCTGGGATCGAGTCCCACGTCGGGCTCCCGGTGCATGGAGCCTGCTTCTTCTCCCTCTGCCTGTGTCTCTGCCTCTCTCTCTCTCTCTCTCTCTCTCTCTCTCTCTCTGTATCATAAATAAATAAAAAATATATATACATTAAAAAAATTCCTAAATAAAAAGCAAAATGATACATTTGAGTTCAAAACATATACTAGTTACATAGGAGGGGAAGGATTTTCTTTTCAGTAATCATCTGATCTGTTTTCATTCAAAATTTATTTGGGGAACAAAATATACGAAGTACCTATATGTAAAGATTCTCAAGGGGAGATAATTAGTACAAGAAAGGACAATGGGATTAGAGTCAGAAAAATAACAATTCTAATATTCATTAATTAAAAACACTAAGTTTTTATTAAAAAAAAAAACACTGAGTAAGTTACTACACATTCCTCAATCTCAGTCCTTAGATCTAAAAACCTGGAATAATGCTGCACTGCTAATAACAACTCAAAGTGATTACTGAGATCATGCATGTGAAAGCAACAAAAACACAGCATTACAAATGTTTTGCTTCCACTCCTTATAGACTCATGAAACAAAACTTTGACAAGTTCCAAATTAGAATTTAAGTGATAAAGAATTTGTTGAATTTGAGGAATAATGCGTTCAGGATATGTTAAATACATAGAGTTTGGCTCAAATTAAATATAATGCTGCAAAGAGAAGACCAGACATCAAAATATAAGGAGTAGGCATACATAACGCTCAGTACTTTGACAAATAGTCACGCCCAAACTAACGTGCTAAAGAAAAGACTAGGCCTGCGATAGAAGAGTCAAGCTAAACTGCTTGTAAACACAGAAAATATTGGTAAGAGCATTTTACATTTTTAAAAAAGGCAATGAAACATTTGTAATAAGGAAGAGGTCCTTGGAGGTCCTAAGCTGCAGACTTGTACAACAAACTGCATCATTACTGACAACTTAAAAAAGTACTAAAATCCTAAAGTTTCCAGGAGTGTCTACAGAGTTTCAGATACCATCCCAGAGGATCCGGGGGTAAATATCCTCTGTCATTGAAAGAAAGAGAGAGGAATTTTCACTAGCTCTGAGTTGTACATTTTGCAGATTCAAAAAGTTTGGAAGTAGCCATACTCACCTGAGAGCTGACATTGCTCTGTCTCTGCTCAGCTAATAGAATTCAGTCCATGTGGTGAAGCTAATTATGACACGGTAGCAGGACAGAGAAAAAAAAAGAAAAAGCCTGGCAGTTGAGGACATAATCACTGTGGTGTTATTTCTCACGACTCGGCAACCATAGTATTACTTGGGGGAAGACACAAGATGTATTTCTTTTTTAGTATCAGCAATGTTTAATTCTACACTGAGAATCTGAAAATACTGTTTAAAGTACAGGAAGAAATACACAAAGTTTACTTTTACATCATTATTTTAACTCAAACACATGTGCAGAGGTCAATCCCCTCCGAATAAACTTTTCTACTGTTTCAACTTATTTCACAATTTCACAAATTCAAAGTCCTTCAAATTGTTGCAAATATTTTTAGAACAGAATTTTCAGAATTCAAAGGACATTAAATGTTTGTGGAAGAGTGGTATGAAATGTCCTATTCAAGGACGGAGCACCACAGACGCAAAACCTGATGAACCGGGCAGCTCCGGGGGCTCAGTGGTTTAGCGCCACCTTCAGCCCAGGGCCTGATCCTGGAGACCCGGATAGGGTCCCGCGACCGGCTCCCTGCAGGGAGCCTGCTTCTCCCTCTGCCTGCGTCTCTGCCTCTCTCTCTCTCTCTCTCTCTCTCTCTCGGTGTCTATCATGAGTAAATAAATAAAATAAAAAACACGATGAACTGATGTGATAAGCATTCTAGAGGTCACATCATTAAACGAGGCCTAAAATGCAAATATAATTGTGTTTGTTACATTTTTAAAAATGACCGAAAATTACCTTTCTTGGGGTGCCAACTCCATGATTGCCTAGTAGAGGTGTATGTAAGTGCTGATTCATTACAAAAGCAACCCTAAAGAAAGAAATAAGCATAATCCTAGAACTAAAACATGACTCTCTGCTAAGAACCTGTGCATGAAGTAGTTAAAAACAGGCATTTATATGCGGATATGACCCGAAAATGCACATTGCAGGGGTGCTCCTGGCGAACAAGAAGCTTGTCTCTAGATCCAAGGCGCTGTCACACCTAGAAGAGAATGTAGTAGTGACAGCAGTCGCTTCAGCCCGCTCAAGGCGGCACTTCCCTACAGTCCTCTAGTTTCCTGTAATCAAAAAACCCCACAGCCCAGGGGAGGAGCGAGGTTAGAGCCCAAAGTGGCCAAGCAGCAGCGCGCCCCGGGCTCCCGCCCCGCCGCCCCGCCCAGGCCAGGCCCCCCGCGGCCCGCGCGCTCCGGGCTCCAACGGCCTCAACGGAAGGAGGCGCGGGGGGCAGAGGCGCATCAGTCTGGGGTGGACCCGGGCGGGGGCCGTTGGGGAAGCCGCGGCCTGGACCGGGACCCACCGGCGGCTCCCCCTGGGGCAGGGCTCTGACCCGCACTCGGCCTGCGGTAAGCAGCGCCCCACTGCGCGATGGGGGGCTGAGGGCGGCCCGCGGGGGGCGCGACCTGAGGCCGGCGGGGTGGTCCGCAGGGGGCGGGGGTCGGCGGGGGAGGCTGGGGGTCGGGCGGGACCTGAGGCCGGTGGGGGCCGCGGGGGGCGGGCAGGGGCCCGGATGCTGGGGGGGGAGGGGGGCGTGGGCCAAGGAGCCTGGGGGGTCGGGAGGGGGGGGCGTGGGCCAAGGAGCCTGGGGGGTCGGGCGGGACCTGAGGCCGGGCGGGGCCGCGGGGGGCGGGCAAGGGCCCGGGATGCTGGGGGTGGGGGGGTACGTGGGCCAAGGAGCCTGGGGGGTCGGGAGGGACCTGAGGCCGGTGGGGGCCGCGGGGGGCGGGCAGGGGCCCGGGATGCTGGGGGTGGGGGGGTACGTGGGCCAAGGAGCCTGGGGGGTCGGGAGGGACCTGAGGCCGGTGGGGGGCCGCGGGGGGCGGGCAGGGGCCCGGGATGCTGGGGGTCGGGGTGGGGGCGTGGGCCAAGGAGCCTGGGGGGTCGGGAGGGACCTGAGGCCGGGCGGGGCCGCGGGGGGCGGACAGGGGCCCGGGATGCTGGGGGTGGGGGGGTACGTGGGCCAAGGAGCCTGGGGGGTCGGGGAGGGACCTGAGGCCGGTGGGGGCCGCGGGGGGGCGGGCAGGGGCCCGGGATGCTGGGGGTCGGGGGGGGGGGGCGTGGGCCAAAGGAGCATGGGGGGTCGGGAGGGACCTGAGGCCGGGCGGGGCGCGCGGGGGGCGGGCAAGGGCCCGGATGCTGGGGGTGGGGGGGGGGGCTGGGCCAAGGAGCCTGGGGGTCGGGCGGGACCTGAGGCCGGGCGGGGGCCGCGGGGGGCTGGCAAGGTCCCGGGATGCTGGGGGTGGGGGGGGGGGGGGGCGTGGGCCAAGGAGCCTGGGGGGGTCGGGAGGGACCTGAGGCCGGTGGGGGCCGCGGGGGCGGCAGGGGCCCGGGATGCTGGGGGGGTGGTGGGGGGGGGGAGAGGGCGCGGGGGCAAGGAGCCTGGGGGGTCGGGAGGGGACCTGAGGCCGGGGCGGGGGCAGCGGGGGGCGGACAGGGGCCCGGGATGCTGGGGGTGGGGGGGTACGTTGGCCAAGGAGCCTGGGGGGTCGGGAGGGACCTGAGGCGTTGGGTGCCGCGGGGGGCGGGCAGGGGCCGCGGGATGCTGGGGGGTCGGGGGGGGGGGGCGTGGCCAAGGAGCCTGGGGGGTCGGAGGGACCTGAGGCCGGGCGGGGGCCGGGGGGCGTGCAAGGGCCCGGGATGCTGGGGGTGGGGGTGGGGGCGTGGGCCAAGTGAGCCTGGGGGGTCGGGAGGGGGAACCTGAGGCCGGTGGGGCCGCGGGGGCGGGCAGGGGCCGGCTGATTGCTGGGGGTGGTGGGGGGGGGAGGGCGCGTGGGCCAAGGAGCCTGGGTGGTCGGGAGGGAACCTGAGGCCGGGATCCCTCTCTTTTCAAATAAACAATGCTCATTGTAAAGGAGACATTTCTGCAATTGAAAAAACATGTTCATAATACAATGTACATAACCCAATAATGAAATTAATATGTAGTATTCCATTGATAGATTGGTCAGTTTGTTTTTAGGTAGTTATCCTCCTTATCAATAGGAATTCTAAGATAAAGTCAATCTCCTTAAAATTTTTGCGGTATGAACTATGATAAAAAATGAAATCTATAGGGATCCCTGGGTGGGGCAGAGGTTTGGCGCCTGCCTTTGGCCCAGGGCGCGATCCTGGAGACCCGGGATCGAATCCCACATCGGGCTCCCAGTGCATGGAGCCTGCTTCTCCCTTTGCCTATGTCTCTGCCTCTCTCTCTCTCTCTGTGACTATAATTAAAAAAAAAATTAAAAGTGAAATATATATATACACACACATGCACATATATGTAAAGATTCTGCTTTTATATTCTACAAAGCTTTACAATGTCATTTTGAGTGAACTTAATCATTATTTTTAATGATTTCACCATATAATTAGGAAAAAAAATGACTTACAGCACAGTATATTACTTTTGCAGTTCAAACCAGCTTTGGAATCGGGCATTTCCATTCATATTCAAATTAATAATCATGAAATCATAATGTAGATTTTGTTGCCTTTTGTGTTACATTTGCCTGTTAGAGCAGAAAAGTTAAATAAATATTTTACTGATGCTTCCTTTTTTTTTTAAAGTTTGGCTTTGGGGACATGATACTGTGTGGATGTAGGTGGTCTCTCTCCTTTTTTTTTTTTTTTTTAAGCTGCATAGAGGAGAGAAAATGAACAGGTTAGAAAAGAAATAGGAGTTGCTTTTTAAACAAATTACAGACCAGAGATAAATCACATACCCAATCCCTTAATCTGTCCCATTTCTTATTTATATTAATTGAAGAAAAAATACTGGCTTTGTAGCAAGATGCATTCTTCCAAGTAACACTCAGAAAAAAGAAATAGGCTAGTTTCACATTGTAATTACTTAGCATTCTTTTTCATTTTTTGCTTGAACAAGGTGGAAAACGTCAGTAGGTCTGCTCATGCAAAAGAAAAGAAGTATAAAATATCAAACATGCATTCATTAGAGATTATTATAGAAAAAAAGTATTTAACTTTAGGGAGGAAACACTTAACCTGATACACATTAAGTTCTCCTCTCTTCTCCTCTAAGAAAATGAGAATAATTAAGGAGAATGATTATAGGTGCTGCTAATTGGTTCCAAGTTTAAGGATACCATTTATGACACTTTTGTTTTTATTGATGATAATTCTATAACATAATCAATACTTACTCTTATCACCATTGACAAAACTATCGTCTTGAGAATGCTAAGCAAAGCAAATGGCTGTACCTTTGAATATATTACAAAAAACAAGTACTTTTGTGTGCCTTAGTTGATCTTCATGCCATTAGATGTAGCTGAGTGCCATGTTTTTTCCACTGGAATAAATGTTAACCCTGACTGCTTCCTAGACTTGGTAGCATTTGGACTCTGGTGCATTTTTCTGCAATGTGATATACACTTGCTGGAGTGTAATAGAGGGAATTTATTTATTTTATTTTTTTAAAGACTTCGTTTATTTATTCATGAGACACAGAGAGGCAGAGACACAGGCAGAGGGAGAAGCAGGCTCCCTATGGGGAGGCCCATCCAGAACTTCAATCCCAGGCCCTGGGATCACAGGATCATGACCTGAGCCAAAGCAGATGGTCATCCATGAGCCACTCAGGTGCTCCTATAGAGGGACTCTAAAAGAAATGTAAATGGTCTGTATGTTGGTAAATTGAACACCAATAAAAAATAAATTTATTATAAAAAAAGGGCACACAGCAAGTGAATAAAGATTTGTTCAAGAAAATCTATTTAAAAAAAAGAAATGTAAATGGTGAGTTGATTTCTTAATTTCTAAGAATTCTTGACCTCAAATTCTTTAATCACTTTTTATTTTCTGAAGGACTTTTAAAATTTAAGAAAATTTTTGAACAGCTCTTCTTTTAATGTTATTTTTCCCTTGAACTCTTCGCTCTTTTAAAAGAACATGTACATATGCATGTGTGTATACATGTATTAATTCATATCACGTTAGTTTCAAAAAGTTTTTCTTCTCTCTTTCCATAACTGCCATCATTTTTATGAGAAAAAAAAGCAACTTTAAATGGTGTGTTCCTACTCTCTAGTCAGTTACCTTGCCCAAGTCCTGAAACCTTAACTGAGGGATCCCTGGGTGGCTCAGCGGTTGGGCGGCTGCCTTTGGACCAGGGAGTGATCCTGGGGTCCCGGGATTGAGTCCCGGGATCAAGTTCCGGGTTGGGCTCCCTGAGGGAGCTGCTTCTCTTCTCTGCCTGTGTCTCTGCCTCTCTCTCTCTCTCTCTCTCTCTCTCTGTGTCTCTCATGAAATAAATAATTCTTAAAAAAAAAAAACCTTAACTGATTGTTGAATTGAATAATGGCAACTTGCTGGCAGCATGGCAACTGACTGTGCTTACCCAGAAACAAATTCCAAAGAACAGAAAAACAAAAAACAAAAAACAAAAACACAAGGAATTTGGATATATGTGGTGATACAGAGAATGAATAATGTACTGCATGCACACCACACACCCACACACACACACAAACGCACAAAAAAAAAACTTCTTGAGAATTTTATGCCACTTCTCCAAAACCGAGATGATGGGCATATGAGGTATAATGCACAGCTTGACAAGAATGATATTTATATATACATTTTATTACTAAAACAGTAAATTATTAAGAAATGAAATTGAAACAACACTAATAACACTAATATATTTTGTCTATCATATGGGGGGGAAGATAATACTACACAATGCTGGCAAGAGTATGGAGAAAGTAGTGCTCTGATTTCTCTGCATAATGAGTGCTAATTGGTAAAACTTTTTTGAAAATTAATTTGAAAATACATCTTGAAGTTCAATATTGCATAACCTTTGACTCAGCGATACTATGTTTATAAATGTACCATGTGTGTACTAACACAATCATACAAAATGTATGCACAGAATATTTGCTGAGTGAGTGTTGAGCTTTAGCTCTAAATCAGACAGACCTGAGTTGCAATTACCACTACCCACTTCATTACTTTCTTTTTTTAAATATATATATATTTTAATGGAGTTTGATTTGCCAACATATATGACACCAGGTGCTCCTCCCATCAAGTGCCCCCCTCAGTGCCCATCACCCCATCCCCCCTACCCACTCCCTACCCACCCTCTTCCACTTTCCCTTGTTTCCTTTCCCGAGTTAGGAGTCTCTCATGTTCTGTCTCCCTCTCTGATATTTCCCACTCATTTCCCTCTCTTTCCCCTTTATTCCCTTTCACATTCCCCTTTTCAACAATTCACATTCATTCATTCACACCATTTTTTTATATTCCCCAAATGAATGAGACCATATAATGTTTGTCCTTCACTGACTGACTTATTTCACACTCAGCATAATACCCTCCAGGTCCATCCACGTCGAAGCAAATGGTGAGTGTTTGTCGTTTCTAATGGCATTACTTTCTAGATATGTGAGCTTAGGCAAGTTACATAGCATGTCTAGATTTCACTGTCCTTTGAGAATTAAATGAAATGATGTCTATAAAGTGTGTAAGAAAGTGTTTGGCACCTCATAAGTACTTGAGAGATGTTTATTAGTCTTTGTAATGAAGATAATATTGTTATAAATATTATGCAGCATCATTTATAGTTAAGGTCTCAAAACAAGCCCCTTATTCAACTGGGATATCGGTTAAATAAACTTAGGTTCATTGAATAGAATACAACAGAGTCACTCAAAAGAAGAAGATCAATCTATGTGGAAGTAGAGGCAAGAAATACTTTGAAAAACATAAAGTTTTAGTATTAATAGTATTGTTCCATGTGTGTGAAAAGACACTAATATATTTTGACTAGTCTGTATCAACAGAAAGAGGGAAAAGAATATGAACCAACATATTAATAGTGGTTATCTCTGGGAAGTGGAATAATGAGCCATTTTTATTTTTCTCTATTATATTTTTTGAGATATTTAATTTTTTTTTTATTTAATGTTTTTTAAGGTCATTCTTTATTGTCTGCCAAAGTCAAAAAAATTATCTGAATAAATTAATCCTGCTTTTCTGGCATTAAGGATATAGACTGGAATATGCCATCTAAAAAAAAAAAAAAGAATATGTCATCTATCTCTATGTATGGAGATATAGATATTAGATATAGATATAGCTGCATACCATATCTATCTATAGATAGAGATAGATGACATATACTGGTCTATAGATAGATATAGTATATGAATGTATCTTTATATCTCCATACATAGAGATAGATGACATTTCTGGTCTGTAATCTTAATAAAAAAAATAAGATACACATATAAAATATTAATGGTAAGTAGGTATCATGTAGCCTGATATGTTCTTTATTTGAAAGTTATAGAGAATTATGGAAATTCATTAACACTTTTTGTGGTATCAGTACTTAAAAAAGAAACCCTAGAAATGGAAGGAACCTCAATCTTCTCTGAGTCCAGCATCTCACCAAGAGCACAAATTCACTGAAAGCCAACTCCACTAACTTCATCTATTTGGGGGATAATAAACTACTAACTCACTAATCCAAAAATAAAATATTGCTGTTAGAATGTTATTTCTTAGATTGATTAGAATGTGCTTTCTCATAAAATCCCTGCCATCATTTCTATTTTTGTTTCATAAACTGAATGAGGCTCTTTATAAATTTTCTTTAGATGGTAGCTTTTTAAATAGTTCAGGTTGGATACACATAATTTTTTCATTTAAAAATTTCCCCTTCATTCTTATTACTTTTCTGTGTATCAGAGGATTTCCAGGCTCATTACTTCTTGGTGCTCATATCTGAACGTCCCTCAGAACCACTTCCCTACCACTTCTCCTTTAGAGTCTGACTCATGCCATTCCAAAGTCAGGATAACCTTTCAAAGGGAATAGTCAGCTGGGTGATCCAGCTGTTTACTAGTCCTAGCAATATCAGGCTGATGTTCTCTAACTATAAGTATCAAGGCAGACAAAAGTTTTCTTACTATTTTCTAGTTTCACAAGCCTATTTTTATTTTGGAATTTGTATTTTTATGAAATATAATTTACAAAATTATTTTAACAAGCTTTATATATCCTTTATAAATTTTGCAAATTTTTAAGGTAATCTGGATCCAAATATTCGCCCTCTTAAGTAATGTGGGAAGCTCATTTCAGTACAATTAATGTGTTAGGAACTATGAAATAGCAACACATTGAAAGAGTCAAGAACAGACCACATTCCTTTCATTTTAACATCATCATGAAGAGTAAATTAAGGGTTGACTGGATTTTTAAAATTATATTAACATACATTCACACATATGCATGCACACACACACACACACATTGAAATGTACTTTGGAGCAAAAAGGGACATTAGTGTAGTGATGACTTGTAGGGCAATGACCAGAACATTAGCCTTATATGGGATCCTAAGTTCTCTTAATAAATAATCAAGCCTAGAATATTGTTGTGAAGTTCCACTTATGAGGCACATAGTGTTCAAATTCAACTTGACATTTGATATTCTATGTCACCACTATGAAAGTTCTTGTATTTTTTGAAAATGCTTCGACGGGGAGTCAATTTACAATTGAGATGAAGGATTATCAATGTTGCTTGCTTTTATAAAGATGTAGTGGGAGGAGACATGTAAAATATCAAAACATTTAGTTGGATGTGAGAAGAACTTACCTTGGTGTATTTCAAAAGTTCTCTTTTATTTTGTACAGCTTTGTCTGCCCTATATCCAAGCTCATCCCTTCTCTAATAATTTTACTTTAAAAAATATGGCAGATAGGATGCCTGGGTGGCTGAGCAGTTGAGCCACTGCCTTTGGCTCAGGTCGTGATCCCTGGGTCCCGGGATCGAGTCCCACATCGGGCTCCCTGTGTGGAGCCTGCTTCTCCCTCTCCCTGTGTCTTTGCCTCTCTCTGTGTGTGTCTCTCATGAATAAATAAATAAAATATTTTTAAAAATATGACAGAGAAGTTTAAGATTGGGGATTGACATGGGGTGAAGCCATTAATGCAGGGAGGTGCTGCCAAAACTCAGCTGACAAGCGGCCCTGGGACACTAATCTTTCCCACTAGGTCCTTGTATTGATCCAAATTTTTTTGAAAATTTATCCTCTAAGATCATTTCTTTATTGGATAGTTTGTCTGTTTAAGAGACAGGCAGAGAAGCAGGGAGCAGAAGAGGGAGACACAGGCTCCTCAAGCACACTCTGCCCCAAGCGCAGAGCCTGCCAGGGGCGGGATCTCAGGATGCTGAGACCATGACTTGAGCCACAACCCAGAGTCAGATGCCTAGTGACTGAGCCGCAGGCGTCAAGCCCCATGTTCCTGCTGTGGGCACTCCTGCCCCCCCCCCCCCCCGCCCCCCGTAGCCACTGAGAGCTCGGGCTTTGGTCTGCGCTCCAACTGCCAGGTGGTCTGGGGGCTACAGTGCAGGCTGCACGTCCCCTCTGTCCCACCTCAGGCTGAAAGGGCCTCAGCCCTGAGAAGGAATCGGATCTTCCCGACCACCCCTAGCCGGAGGGAGCTGCTGGAGCAGCAGGTAGAAGAACTGGTGCCCGCCTTGCTGTGCTTGGACGACCTTTCCATTGTTCAATTTATGGAAACGTATCCTGAATTTGGCACCACCGAAGAGATCCTGGACCTGCTGTTTGCAAAGTGAGCACCCTGACCCTCCACAGCCCAGGGGGATGGGCCACCTACTGGTTGGGAGTCTTGGGAATGTTCCTGAACTTCCCGGCCCCTGGGGCTGCTCCTCCGACTGGAGCAGAGTCACACGGGGCCTAGTGGGGTCCTGTAGGGCAGTCCCCGGGGCCTGGCCTGTGGCAGGTCGGCTAGAGGGGCTGTGATTGTGCTCAGCAGTCATCGTTCTCTCCCCCATGACGAAGCCTGTGCCGCGTCCCCACCATCACCAGGGTTTGAGCTGGCCTGTTTTCCCATGGAAAGGGAGGTTTGAGAGTCCATCTGGGGTCTGTGTCCTGGGGCAACCGGAGTAGGGGACCCCGGGGACACCGGGGCACCCTGGCCCACTCGGATGTCGGCCATGGGCCTGGCCGGAGCCCTTTCATTCCTCAAGCATTCAGGAGGACCCAGCAGGTGCAGGCGCTTCTCCAGGGGCTGCCTGTGGCCCCACGCACAGAGCGGATGGCCCCCCAGGGCTCCAGGCTAGTCAAGGGTCAGAGGGTGACAGCAGCTATGAGGAGAGGTCGGGTCCACAGGAACTTTCATGTGATGCCCCCCTGCCCTCCTCTAGATATGGATGCAACAAATATCTGAATGATGACATCGTGGGATCCGTGGAGCAGTGCAAAGTGTGAGTGAGCTCTGGCTCATGCAGGAGGGCCTTCCTCTCCAAGAGGGCAGCGAGGGGGCTGTGGCCTGGAGGGGCTGCTGGACCCTCACCCCACACATCTGCAATTCCTGTGACAGGGTAAAGGTCTAATGGGTCCTTTGAGAAAAGAGGAAAAGAGAGCTGTGGATGGGGTGCGGGCTTTGTGGGAGAGCACTGGGAGCCCTAATGAAGTCCTTCTCCATGCCTGCCCCTTTCAAAGTCCCTCTGTCTACCCCCCTCCTGGGACCCAGAGCAGAGGGTGTGGGGAGCATCGCACTCACCAAGCTGGTGGCACCTGGACCCAGGTGCACAGCAGGTGTTCAGGAGAGCCAGTGAGTGCTCACGGACCAGACTGGCCCCTGCCCTTTGGGAGATTAGAGTCAGTGGAAGGACAACCCCTGGGGGCCCCTCGTGAGTGAGGCAGCGCTGAGCCACAGGAGGGAAGGCGGCAGTACCGGGCAGCTCCTGGCAAGGCCTGGCAAGACACAGAGCCCAAACCCTCCCCACTCGGACATTCCCAGAGCGACAGTGTGTGCAGTGAGGGCAATGACAGGCCAGACACCCCCCTTCCCCGGATGCCTGCCAGTGGATTCAAGGGGCAAGTGGGCAGGGAGCCAGGCTGAGGAGGGAGTCATGCTTCCCCAGGGAAGACAGTGATGGTCACACCACTAGTCATGGGCTCCCATGCACAGAGGCTTCGTGCCAGCCCCTCCTCAGTGAGCAGGCCTGTGGCAGGCAGGACCACCAGGTGGCAGGTGGACAAGGAGCAGCACTGGCCTCCGACAGCCCTGAGCGGAAGGCCTGGGGCCCCATTCCTGCAGGGCTTCCCCGGGACACCTTGGTGTGAGGGAGCCCTGTCTTCTGACGCCTCTGCCCACCTGTCCCTCCCCAGGGCCATCTCCTGCATCCTGGACATCTGGCTGGAGTACTATCAGGAGGATTTTCATCAGCCACCAGAATTTCTCTTCCTGAGGAAACTTCTGGCATTCATGGGGCTCAACAGGCCAGGCTCAGACCTGGAAAACCGAGCCCAGCGTTACCTGGAACGATTCAGCTACCTGGAGCTCGTGGAATTAGACGATGAGGATGAGGAGGACTGGGGGTGGCCAAGCTTGGGACAGGGTGGGCCACACAGACCCAACCTCCATGCAGCTGGGCCGGGAGCAGTGGGTAGGCTCACACCCCATTCCCACGGGCTTCAGTCTGGGGAGACCTCCCAGGGCTCTTGTACTCACACACGTTGAGCAGTGGGAAGAGTGTCCTTGATTTGGGAGGGACGTGGAAAGTCCGTCCTGGTGATGATACTTTGTCTTCTTGGGGCTACAGCTTTGGCCCCAGAGCAACACCCTAACCCACCTCAGGAGCCCACCCCAGCTCCGACTGTGGGGCCTGTGGCACCTTCAGGGCCTGAGGTGACCGAGCCGGTCCCGGCTGCTGGAGGTGAGGGCTTGGCCCAAGCTGAGATGCTGGCTACTGAGTCCAAGTCAATGCACATGGTTTTGGCACCTATGATTCCCCACCCTGATGAGGAGCCACCTGCACCCTTGGCCACCCGGTGGAGGAGTAGGCCCTGGCGCCTGCAGTCAGGGTCCCCAAAGTGCCAGGGCCGCCACCTGCCTCTGGAGCAACTGGCTTCGACCCCTGAACAACCCCCTGAACCACCTCAGGAGCCACCCCAGCTCCTACCGCGGGGCTCGTGATGGCTGCAGCCCAATGGAGGCTTCCCTCCCCGTCATTGTGCTGTTTCCATATTTTGTTTTTCTTTAACCTCTATAATGGCTTATGAATTTTATTTGTAATAAAAGATAAGTTAACGGCAGAAAATTTACTCTGATGCTTTTAAATTATACATCGTGGTACTTTAGGTCCATTCATAGTGTCACAGGCCCCGGAGCCCAGGGCACTGGGGGACACAGCCCAAGATCGGCGCTCCCCCCCAGGACAGGCAGAGGCCAGGAGGGTACAGGAAAGCAAGGACGCTCCTACCACTGGGCGGCCCCGAGCTGGGCGGATCGGCGCCCCCCCACCCCCAGAGCATCCAGGCCCCTGTGGCCTGGAAGCTGCGGTAGTTACTGCGGGAGCTGACTCCAGGGCTGAACAGCTGGCCGCCACCAGTGTGGCTGTTCCTCCTCGTGTCACCCTGTGCCTGGGACTGGGCAGGGGCCTCACTGGATAAACAGCACCCACTGAGCCAGGCACCTGGCAGGGGGCGGGGCAGCTCCCCCAGCAGCACACACCTGAGAATCAGCACAGCAGGCCCCTACCCCAGAAGACCAGCTGGAAGGACAGGGGAAACCAAGTTATTGACCAAGCAGCACTGGAAACTTCTAGGGGAAGTTGAGGGATTTACAGTATATAGAATCAGAGGATACTCCCCCTTGTTTTTTCTTTCTGTTTGTTTCTGTTGTTTCCCAACCCCCTTTTTTTATTCTTTTTTATTTCTTCTTTTTTTTCTCTTTTGCTCCTTTTTCCAGTATAACTTGTTTTTGTCCACTCCACACTGAGCAAAATGACTAGAAGGAACAATTCACCTCAAAAGAAAGAATCAGAAACAGTCCTCTCTCCCACAGAGTTACAAAATCTGGATTACAATTCAATGTCAGAAAGCCAATACAGAAGCACTATTATAAAGCTACTGGTGACTCTAGAAAAAAGCATAAAGGACTCAATAAAATCATGAATGAGAAAAGAGAGATCACCACCAGCACTAAGGAAATACAAGCGATTTTAAAAACTTATTATGAGCAGCTATACGCCAATAAATTAGGCAATCTAGAAGAAATGGACACATTTCTGGAAAACCACAAACTACCAAAACTGGAACAGAAAGAAATAGAAAACCGGAACAGGCCGATAACCCGGGAGGAAATTGAAACAGTCATCATCAGAAACCTCCCAAGACACAAAAGTCCAGGGCCAGATGGCTTCCCAGGGGAATGCTATCAAACGTTGAAAGAAGAAACCGTACCTATTCTACTAAAGCTGTTCTGAAAGACAGAAAGAGATGGAATACTTCCAAACTCTTTCTATGAGGCCAGCATCACCTTAAGTCCAAAACCGGACAAAGACCCCATCAAAAAGGAGAATTATAGACCAATGTCCCCGATGAACACGGATGCAAACATCTCAACAAGATACGAGCCAATAGGATCCAACGGTACATTGAGAAGTTACTCACTGTGACCAGGTGGCCTTTATCCCCGGGACGCAAGGCTGGTTCAACACTCGGCAAACACTCCGTGTGACTGATCAGATCTGCAAGAGAAAAAACAAGAACCAGATGATCCTCTCAAGATACGCAGAGAAAGCATTTGACAAAATACGGCATCCACTCCTGGATCCAAATGCTTCAGAGTATAGGGATAGAGGGAATGTTCCTCAGCATCTTCAAAGCCATCTACGAAAAGCCCACAGCAAATTATCATTCCCAAGGGGCAAACGCTGGGAGACTTTCCCCGAAGAAGATCAGGAGAAGAAGATCAGGAACGAGACAGGGATGTCCACTCTCACCACTGCTATTCAACATAACACTAGACGTCGTAGCTTCAGGAATCAGGCAACAAAAAGAAATAGAAGGCATTCAAATTGGCCTAGAAGAAGTCAAACTCTCCTTCTTTGCAGATGACATGATACCGTACACCTAGAAAACCCAAAAGACTCCACCCCAAGACTGCTAGAACTCATACAGCAAATTCGGCAGTGTGGCAGGGTACAAAATCAATGCCCAGAAATCAGTGGCCTTTCTAGACGCTAACGATGAGACTGAAGAAAGAGAAATTAAGGAGTCAACCCCATTTACGATGGCACCCAAAAGCATGCACTACCTAGGAATAAACCTAACCAAAGAGGTAAAGGATCTCTACCCGAAAAACGACAGAACATGTCTGAAAGAGACTGAGGAAGACACAAAGAGATGGAAAAATATTCCATGCTCATGGATCCGAAGAATGAATATTGGGAAAATGTCAATGTGACCCAGGGCAATTTACACAATGAATGCAATCCCTATCAAAAATACCACGGACTCTCCTCAGAGAGCTGGAACAGATCATCTGAAGATTTGTGTGGAATCAGAAAGGACCCCGAATGGCCACGGGAATAGTAGCCAAGAAAACCAGAGCGGGGGGCAGCACAATGCCGGATTTCAGGTTGCGCTGCCAAGCTGTGCTCACCAAGACAGTGTGGTACAGGCAGAACTACAGACACATCCATCAATGGAACAGAAGAGGAATCCAGAAGTGGACCCTCAACTCGATGGTCAAGACCATATATTTGACCAAGCAGGAGAGACCATCCACTGGAAAAAAGACAAGTCTCTTCCATAAATGTCAGGGGAATACTGGACAGCCACATGCGGAGGAGGGAAACTGGACCACTGTCTCACACTGTACACAAAGATAAACTCAGAATGGATGAAAGATGTAAATGTGAGACGAGATTCCATCAAAACCCTGGGGGAGAACACAGGCAATGCCCTTCCTGAACTTGGCCACAGCAACTTCTTGCAAGATACACCCATGAAGGCAAGAGAAACAAAAGCAGAGATGAACTATTGGGACTTCACCAGGATGAGAAGCTTCCGCACAGCCAAAGAGACACTCAACAAAACCAACAGACAATCTCCAGAATGGGAGAACCTTTGTGCAAATGACCCGTCGGATAAAGGGACAGCATCCAAGATCTCTAAAGAACCTATTCAACTCAACAGCAGAGAAACCAACAATCCAATCTGGAAATGGGCAAAAGACACGAACCGAAATGGCACAGAGCAAGACGTAGACGTGGCCAACAAGCCCATGAGAAAATGCTCCGCATCACTGTATTTCCATCAGGGAAATACAGATCAAAACCACAACGAGATCCCACCTCACAGCGGTGAGAATGGGCAACATTGGCCAGACAGTAAACAACAAATGTTGGACAGGATGTGCAGAAAGGGGAACCCTCCTGCACTGTTGGTGGGAATGTGGCCTGGTGCAGCCACTCTGGGAAACTGTGTGGAGGGTCCTCAAAGATTTAACAATGGATCTGCCCTATGACCCAGTAATTGCCCTGTTGGGGATTTACCCCAAAGATACAGATGCAGGGAAACCCCGGGACACCTGCACCCCGATGTTTCTAGCAGCAATGTCCACAAGATCCAAACTGTGAAAGGAGCCTCGGTGTCCACCGAAAGATGAATGGATAAAGATGTGGTCTCTGCATACAATGGAATATTCTGGGATCCCTGGGTGGCGCAGCAGTTTGGCGCCTGCCTTTGGCCCGGGGCGCCATCCTGGAGACCCAGGATCGAATCCCATGTCGGGCTCCCGGTGCATCGAGCCTGCTTCTCCCTCTGCCTGTGTCTCTGCCTCTCTGTCTCTCTCTGTGTGACTATCATGAATAAATAAATAAAATCTTAAAAAAAAAAAAACAATGGAATATTCCTCAGCCATTAGAAATGACAATTAACCACCATTTGCTTCGACGTGGATGGAACTGGAGGGTATGATGCTGAGTGAAGTGAGTCAATCAGAGAAGGACAAACATTATATGGTCTCATTCATTTGGGGAATATAAAAGATAGTGAAAGGAAATAAAGGGGAAAGAGAAAATGAGTGGGAAATATCAGAGAGGGAGACAGAACATGAGAGACTCCTAACTCTGGGAAACGAACAAGGGGTGGTGAAAAGGGAGGTAGGCGGGCGGTGACAGGATGACTGGGTGACGGGCACTGAGGGGGGCACTTGATGGGTTGAGCACTGGGTGTTATGCTATAGTTGGCAAATTGAACTCCGACAAAAAATAAATTAATTAAAAATAAGTAAGATCTAACTGTTGGGGTGCCTGGCTGGCTCCGGTGGTGGTGCATGCGATTCTTTGTCTCAGGGTTGTGGCTTCGAGCCCCACCTTGGGTGTGGGGATTACTTAGAAATAAAACTTTTAAAAAAATAAAGCACTTTTTAGCACTTATGCAGAGGATAACCTTTGATCCTTTAGTTTTTGAAAAAATGTGGCAAAAATATAGGAATGTGAAATGATCTGGTAATATTAAAAGTAAAATTTTTTAAAGAAGTTTTAACTTTTACTATAGATCAACACCGAAAAATATTTGAAAAATAAAACCTCTTGCTAAAGAAGCTAAATGTTGGTATTCTAGTGTTCTCTTTGTAGATCCCAGTCTGTACTTCCGGGCATGTGGGTTAGAGACTCATCAGGACTCTGAGTCTCCCCCTTTCTCCAAAGGCCCCTTCCATACAACTCAGCTCCACTTAGTCCAACTTCCCATCACCATGGTCTGTCTGCCTTAAGGCCCTGGCGGAGGCACAATGGTGACCTTCAGCCCCACTTGCCAGGTTTCTCAGAAGGTCATGGCCCTGGTCATACGGGGTCAGACAGGCACTATCAAAGATACCCAGTAAAGATTTCTGGTGGCCCTCAGCCTAGGTCTCTGCTACTGGAAGCAACCCGGTGCCAGAGAGGCAGCTTTTCTCTCTCAGTCTCCAGAAATCTCTTTGCATTTTGCCTCCAAACTTCTGAATTGAGCTAAGAGTAGGAGAAAGAGTTTATTTTGTGACCACAGTCTATATATTATTATTAAGGTAATTCCTGAGTTATGCATCCTCCAGTCACCTCAGATAGCACCATGGCTGTTCACCACCCCACCCCCACAGACCAGAAAATAGGTTTAGGTATTTATCCTACTGGAGCCCTATCAGGCATCACTTAAGCTGTTTTGTTTTGTTTAAATAATTAGTGCAAAGTACTTTCCCCGAGTGAAATACACATTCTCACAGAGGCGATTTCCCTAGGGATTCCCGTGCTGCGGCCCCAAGCCTTGGAAGTGTTTTCCCTCAACCAAAACCAGTACTGAACTTAAACATCAAGGGGAAATACTCCAAGGAGTCCTGAGCTGACCTGTACTCTTGCCAAACTAGCAAAATCCTAAAACCATGGGCTAGAGACCAAGTAAATGAGCACATCCCTGGTTGAAACTGATACATCATTTAAAAAAAATCTCCTCCAATGATTCTATGGTACAGTTAGGGTAGAAACACTCTGTCCAGTCATGTGTGAGGATGATGATCAAACAATTCTATTGTCTGACTAAGGCAATACCTGTCCTACTCCCAAGCTCTAGTTGTATTGAACTGTAATTCTGGGAAACCACTTTATTAGAGACCCATCTGGTGGCTCAGCCAGGAATCGCACAGGGTGTCTCCAGGAAGGAAGGGGCCAGTCCTGGGGCCTCTGCTAGTGCTAGGACCCCTAAGATTTATGCACACACTCCCCTTCTCAGAGGAGGCCCCGTTCTGGTAGGATTATCTCCACTGACCCATGGATGTGTGTTGGGCAGTTGTACTGAGATCAAGGGACTTCAGCATAGGGCTGATAATGTATAATTATATAATCACACGAGACTTATTTGGATGGCACGCTCACAGCTTAATTGAATGGAGAGGTCCCTCACAGGATATCTTTCAGTGGCAACAGTATAGGGCCACCACCCAGAAAGCTAGGATAGAAAAGAAACTCCCCAGAGGAGAGGGATTGAAGAAGGGCTTACTTAGGGAGATGATGTCTCGCATCGGGATATGGAGTCTCTGAGCCAGGGAATTATGAATGGATGACAGGATCTTAGAGACACTAATATTCATGATTTATCTTATCTACTGTTAGTAGATTCAGGTGGTGATTCACAGGATATGCACAGAAGATATGGCTAAGCTATAAATGGCTTAACCTCTACCAATCTGGGCTATGTTTAAATCAATTCAGTGTGTAAAAATTTGAGGTTGGTACAGTGGTTTTTTGAGTTCAAGGTCTCTGCCTGCTGTGAAAAAATAAACAGAGGTCTGCTATGCAAAGATCATCTTTGGCTCATCCATAAACCTTGACTGATCATTTCAAATGATTTGTCTTTATGTTCATGGATTAGTTTTCCTCTTGATCAAATCCAATGCTAGAACCCTCTTCTTATATAGATTTTTTCATTTCAACTATTGTACTTTTCAACTCCAGAATTTTTAACTCCATTTTAAAATCTATCACGATGTATTGAAACTCTTGATTTGGTAAAATTGAATCCTTTCTGGTTTCATTTTTTAGGAGGGAGAGAGGGAAAAGAGGAAGAGAGAATCTTAAGCAGGCTCCACACTAAGCATGGAGCCCATGGAGGGCTCGATCTCATGACCTGAGCCAAAATCAAGAGTCAATTTACCAACTGAGCCACCTAGGCGCTCCCCACCCCCAGGTTTCATTTCTTAAGCATCACTGAAATAGTTCTTTTAAAGCCACTTCCTTAGGAGCATGGTCCTCAGTTTCATTACCAATCTCTGCCCACTCCCATGAACGGTACTTCCTTTCTTGAGTGACTGCCATCCTCTGTTGTTGAATATTGACATTTTGAATATCACAGCGTGGTAATTTTGCAAACGGCACTCTTCTGCCTTTTCTGGGTTTTATTTGTTTGTTTACAACTTGTGTGGATGGTGTTACTTGTTTAATGTTTTTCTCAACTTTTTGTAAAGGGTCTTTGTTATGAGTGCCCTGAAGTCTCTTCTGTTAGCCTAGCGGTCACCGTGTGATTTGAGAGAGAGCCCCTTAAATGCCGGGAGCCAAGCCACCACGAAGCACTCTGCTAGTCACTGCAGACGCCCCTGCGCTGCGCTCTGCCCCACAGGGCGCAGGCAGGGAGTTAACTCTGTCTTCCCTTCCCTTGCTGTTGCCCTGGTGCTGAAGGCAAACTCATGTGGTCCTCTCAAGGGTTTTCTAAGAATATGTCCAGCCACGGGCATCAGCATGGCCCTTGGATTGCCTGGCACACAGCAGATTTTCGGTGTCCTTCGTCCCTTGATAATCCCCAGCATCTTCCTTCCCAGGTGTTTCGGTCCTGCCTGCCTCTGGCCTCTCTGGTTGGCCCCTTGCCCAGACAGGTGTGGCTAGTATGTTCACTGACATGCTCTTGGCAGTGTCACCCAGGAGCTCCTAAAAGCTCTGAGGCAGTTTGAAACTGCCTCAAACAAATGAAAGACCCTGAGTCAGTGCTTCTTGGAGTCCCCAAGGAGGTCAGAATACACAACCACAATTCTCTGAGAATAATCAGTCTTGCTGGCATGAGCACACTGTCCCAGGAAAGTAGACCACTGTCCTCATGGTGACCACAGAGCTGGGGAGTGTGGCATGGTAGGTGGTTAAGTTAAAATCTCATAAAGACTGTTTTACTGAAATTCAGTACCTTTTTCTTTTTTTCTTTTAAGCCCTTCCCCAGGTTTTGTGTTTTTAGAAGTCAGAAAAAGTCGATTCCAATAGTTTTTGTCAGCTTGATCATTGCCTTCATGAAGGGATGGTGTGTCAGAGTTACTTACACTAGCATTTTAGGTGACATCATTCAACATATTTTATTTCATTTCATTTCATTTATTTTATTTTATTGTTAAAGATTTTATTTATGAGAGACAGAGAGACAGAGAGGGAGAGAAATGGGGGTCAGAGACACAGGCAGAGGGAGAAGCAACCTCCATTCAGGGAACCCAATGTGGGACTCAATCCTGGGTCTCCAGGATCATGCCCTGGGCTGAAGGCAGCGCTAAACTACTGAGCCACCCGGGCTGCCCTATTCACCTATTTTAATTGTACATTCCTTTTCAAAGGTGATACTAGTAGGTCTCACCTGAGCATTCATACTTTTTCAATTTATTTTTTTCCTTTTGTTTAATTTCAAATTTGGAAAACATATGTATACATCTTGTTCAAGTTTTGTGTTCATCAACATATTGTCAAAGATAGATACTTGCTGTTGTTTGTAATAACCAAAGGGTCAGCTTTATAATAAGCATGCAGCTTTATAAAATATCAAGATGTTTCTTTCACTCGAGAGCTTTATTAACTTACTTCATATTGTTCAAAATGTCACACCACAGTGATTAGTTGAAAAAGCATTGTGATCCATTTGCATGAATATGCTTTTGATTTATACATATACTTTGATTTTGTCATAGAATTGCTTCCTGTAATCTATCTCTTAATCCTCAAAAGGACCTCATAAAGACAATATTATTCTGGTGGAGTTTAGGCTCTAAGTAGGCCCCAAAGAGCGTTAATACTAGAGGTTGAGGCAGTAGGGTTCAAAGAAGAGAATCTAGAGAAGGTACAGTATGTTTACAGAGTATGCATTATTTTCATTGGGGTGAAGTAAACTCAGACAAACCATGTAAATTCCCAGAACCAAATTAAATTTTCTAAACGTCTAGAATATCTATTCACATGGTTGTAAAAAGCTCCTAAATTCCAAGGTAAAAATGATCCTTACTTCAGCTCATGAACTTGAATGTATGACATTGAAGGTAGACCCACTACTCACTAATCAGTCACTTAAACATGCATGCAGCAGCTCATTCTGGATCTCATGTTGCTTGCTTTCTTCTTTATAATTTTATTTAAATTCAATTAATTAACATATAGCATATTATGAATTTCAGGGGTAGAGATCAGTGATTCATCAGGTGCATGTAACACCCAATGCTCATTACATCACCAGCCCTCCTTGACGCCCATCACCCAGTTACCCCATCCTCCCCACCCACCTCCCCCTCCAGCAGATTCAGTTTGTTTCCTAGAGTTAAAGAATCGCTTATGTTTTTTTTCTCCCTCTCTGATTTCTTATTTTATTTTCCCTCCCTTCCCCATTACCCTGTTTTGTTTATTAAAATATGAGCAAAGAACTCCAGGAATTTGTGGCGGAGTGGGCAAATAACCGAGGCCCTCCCGGCTGCCCTGATGCTCGCAACCGCCTCGAGGCGCAGGCAAGGTGGAACCCCAGCGCGTCAACTCGTAGGAGGAACGGGGCCCAGTGACACCCCCGGGACCGAAGGACTGCACACAGGACTCGTCGGGAGGAGACTCGCAGCTGTGAGAAATGCTGTGCAGAGCTCTTCCAGCTTCTCGGGGGTTCCTAGGACACGAGACAAATCGCACTGCCCCAGCTGTGCGCACATGACCCATGGCAGGGGCCGGGCTGGGCAGAGTCCCCGGGCGGCGCTCAGCCGCCGCCGCCGGCCCAGGGGGGTGCGGAGGGTCCCAGGGAGGGGGCGGGCGGCCGGGGCGCTCAAGGACAAGCCGGGGCGATGTGTCGTGGACCTGAAGGCTGAGACGTCCTGCCGAGCGCGCCCAGGACGGAAGCTACTACCCAAAGGCAAAGCGGCCGCCACCTGGTCATTGCGAGCCCCGCGGGGCACAGGGTGCGGGTGAGCGGCGCAGCGACCGGCGCCAGCAGCCCCCGGGCCGGAGCAGATCCTGCGTCCGCAGCAGCCGCAGCTGCAGCACATCCCGCTCCCGAGGCCTCCGCCAGCCGGGGAGCACGTGGGCCTGCGCGCCCTCCACTCGGGGGTGACCCCCTCCAGACCCTGGGCCGAGCAGGGACCCGCAGCTTTCTGCGACCAGCAAGTCGGCAGCCAGGGGCCTGTCTCCGGTCGCCCGACACCAGCCCAGCTGCCTCACGCGAACACCCCTTCCCCGCAGCTCCCCGGGCTGCAGCCCTTGCCCTGGAGCCCGACGGACGAGGGGTGCTGCCAACGCCAGGTCGCGCCTTCCCCGTGCTTTGCTACCTCAGGCCCAGGGCTCTGTGCTCCTCCAGAGCCCTTCCTCCACCGAGGCGTTAGACCCGTCCAGGAAAGGGAAGGGGAAGCCGCCGAACGTGTCCCTGGGGCAGTCCAACCCAGACAGGCCGTCCTCTGCAAGCACAAGCCTAAGTACTGTAGCAGGGCTTTGGGGCCCATAGCTCCCTGCAGATCCACCTCCGCTCCCATACCGGAGAGAGACCCTTCGTGGGCTCTGTCTGTGGCCGCCGGTTCACCACCCAGGGCAACCTCAAGTGCACTTGCATGGACATCCCCAGGGGAGGCCCACCCCAGCTCTTTCCCAAGTTCCACGACAAAACGTCGGCAGGCCATGGCATTCCCTATGCACTCTCTGTAGCCATCCCCGTAGATGAATCGAGTCTCTCTTTAGACAGCAAACCTGTCCTTGTAACAGGGACCCCCGGTCTAGGGCTACCTCAGAATCTCTCTTCAGGGACTAACCCCAAGGACCTCCTGGGCGGCCCGCTGCCCAATGACCTGCAGCCCGGGACTTCCCCAGAAAGTGAGGACGGGTCCCTACTGTCTGGGGGGGTGGGAGCAAGCCACACTTCCCCGAGGGTTGGTGGTTTCCAAGGGAGTGGGACCCCCGAGCCGGGTCGGAGACCCTGAAATTACAGCAGCTGGTGGGGAACATTGACAAGGCCACCACCGACCCCAACGAATGTCTCATTTGCCACCGGGTCTTGAGCTGCAAAGCTCCCTGGAGAGGCATTACGGCCCCACACCGGGGAGAGGCCATTCCAGTGCAAGATCTGGGGTCGGGCATTGTCCACCAAGGGCAACCTGAAGATGCACCTCGGGGTTCCCCGGACCAACACGTCCATAGAGATGCGGCACTCGTGCCCCATCTGCCAGAAGAGGGTCCCGAACGTGGCCCTGCTGCAGCAGCGCATCCAGATGCACATGGGCGGCCAGAATCCCCACACGGCCTCTGCCCCAGATCCCCTGTGACGTCCCAGGTCCCGAGGCCGCGATGGTCAGTGAACACTGCAGCGCGGGTGCCACCTGTCACGATGATGTCATCAGAGCATCGACTTGGATGAGCGGGGCCCCAGGACGCTTCGGGCTGCTTCCCAGCGCCCACTCAGCATCCCCACGCTCGGTCACACAATACACTCTGCGGACAGCAGACATATACAATGCATGTTGTCAACTTTCTCCATCATTAACCACATGACAAAGCTCTTTTAAAGGTACAAGGGGAGGCTACGGAAGGAGTTGCTTCCACCTGTATTCCTGATTGCACTTTCTTCCTCGTATTTGTCAAAACAGAAAGAAGCTTTTTTTTTCTTTTAAGTCTTTAGTTTAAAAAAAAAAAAAAGGGCAACCTATAGGATTTTCAACTTTGGTGACAGTCATGGAAATCTGAAGACTCATGAGTTCTAAGACTAGGGTTTCTGAACTGAAATTAAGAATTCAAGGATTACAGTTAAAGTCTCAGAGCGAAAGACATGAGGCCGAGTATTTTCAACGAAAGCCCAAAGAGAAAAACAGAGGCTGACGACAGAGAAGAGCTGTGACATAAACCACAGATGATGTCAGAATTGTGATTTCTGTTAAATTTTGCCAGGTATGCATGGATGTACGTACAGATACACACACATAGATCTCCGACAGTTCTTGTTCCTTAACGGTTATGCTCAAGGTTTGGTGGGGGGACCATCATTCTTTGTCTTGGCATATTTTGCTTACTTTTGCTATGAAAGGACATAGAAAATTAAGTATAAAAGATGATTTACAGATTTCAACTGTAAAAAAAAATATCAGTTTTTTAGTCCATAAAATCCAGACACCTACTGATAAAGCATCCTAGGAGGATCATCACTAGAAAAGTCCAATGGGACACACGGAAAAACTTCACGTTAACTACTTCCAAAGACAAAATTATTTTCACACTCTCTAGAGGTATTCAATATTTAATGTTGATGCCTGATGGAAAGGTCTGAAGTACTACAAAACGCTCAGACATTGTAAAAAGGATGTAGTACTGCCATGTCTACCATCAATTCTATCTAAATAAGTGCTATTTTATGGGTGTTAGTTATTACTGTATATAAAACTATTGAAGACCAAGATTCTTTGGACATATTCTTACAGTTTCCCCAAATGTGTAAGATGGAAATAGGACTTTTTTGAGCATTCATTTTTTCCCCTCCTGATTCACTAGCACCTCTCAAAAATAAGCTCTAGGGAATCATGAAGTCCATTCGATAATTTCCTACTAAACACCCTAAATTACATATAAGACAGCCACGTTGATATAGATCTACTCAGATTGTCAAGGAATTATTTAACTTAGATTATGAGCAGCTACATTTCCCAGTGCTTCCAGTCTGGGACCTCATTTCTAAGTGTGTGAGTTGTTCTCCTGTTTCCATAATAACCAATTTAACAATCAGCTTGGCAGTCAACTACTTTAGAGTTAGTTTCATTAATGTTAGCTCTCATCTCATTAATACATGAATCGACTGACACTGTGGGACTACTTATTTTCTATATACTCGTAAAAGGGCTCTGAATTCAAGGTAACAAACCTTCTGGAAGAATTAGCTCAGGCTCTTTTGTTTAAACTCAATCTTGGGGATCCCTGGGTGGCACAGCGGTTTGGCGCCTGCCTTTGGCCCAGGGCGTGATTCTGGAGACCCGGGATCGATTCGCACGTTGCGCTCCCGGTGCATGAAGCCTGCTTCTCCCTCTGCCTGTGTCTCTGCCTCTCTCTCCCTCTCTCTCTCTCTGTGACTATCATAAATAAATAAAAAATTAAAAAAAATAAACTCAACATTTTCCTTGTAGAAACCTCAATGTATATTTTAGAATTTTCTTCCAATACTTTAGGACTCACTTAAACTTCTAGTCCTAATAGGACGATTTCCTTTGTTGCTGCAGGGACCTAGAAATGCAACAAAGTTATGAGCCAGAAGTTTTTCAGTTTTTGAATGTCAGTTAAAAACCCAAAAAAAGGAAACAATTAAGAAATTCCAGGAAGTAAATTGGAATACAAAGTGGTCTTCATTTCACAGGAACTCCCTCTATCGTTAATCCTCATGAGAATGAACACAGAAAGGAAGCTACTCCCTTACTGTATAATGAAAATCGTGATTTTTGGAATGCTTTTTCCAAATCAAAAAGCTCTCGAAACTAGTTCTTTCTCTTTCCTCTTTCCTGGTTTTGAGTTAAAGACCCTTCTTAGTAGATGATCTGGTACATACCAAGCACTGCTGGTTGGCTGCACACACACGTACAACAACATCAACCCAACAAGTAGAACCAAACGTCACTCTACTTTCACGGCGTTTGTCGTTTCTAATGGCTGAGTAATATTCCATTGTAAGCTGTAAGACCACAGCTTCTTTTGTTGTTGTTGTTGTTGTTTCTCAACTTTACAGAGGTGGTGGGGGGAGTCAGGGAAGGAAGAGGTGTGGACTTGAAGGTTTTTGATTTTTTAATGCAAAATATTTATTTTGTTTGATACCAGATGAGACGATAAGGGTGATGGTGCTCATGCCCATACGCCGGCTCCAGGTGAAGTGCTCTAGGCTTCGGGCTCACTCTGCTACCTAAGAAGGTCTTTCTCAGCTTCAGCTCTACACAATGCTTGTGACTCAGCGCCTTGCGGGTTTGGGCATTATGTAAAGGTTCACAGACTTGCTGAATGGGATGGTGCCCTCGATGCTGGTTTCCACCTGGGGGGACACTTTGCCACCTTCAATCCAGGGGGATTTTGTAATACGGGAATTGGAGTTGTAGGCCGGTAGCAGCCTCACTTCCACCGGGCATGGTTCTGTCCAGGCAGTATGGGAGAGGTACACCTGAGTGATAAGCCGGTGACGCCCTGGTTGGGCCAGGATTCCTCAAGTCTGCCGGCTTAGGATGAATCATCTGAGCCTGGCCATCTGGATAGAAGACCTGGACCTTCACAGCACTCTCAGGGTCCTGCACATGTTCCAGGGTCACATCGACATCCAGGGCCACAACCAATCCAGACGTAACCGCAAAGGGTTGTCTGACTCGCCTACTGGCTCAATGATGGTGGCTGAAGTGTGTGATCTGCTCTGGAAGGGGAAGGTGCAAGGAGGTACTCTGCCTCACCATGGTCTGTCGAATTTTGACCACTTCCACAGGCTTGGATGTCATGAGTCGGGGCATAGGTCAAGAAGTTTGTCCACAAAGCTGTCCTGTAGGTGGGGGCAAATCAGCAATAAAAACACCTCTGAAAAAAGTCCACTTCCTGTAAAAAGTTTTCACACATCCCAAATAAGGGGTCAACTCCTCGAGTAGTCCGTGCTGTTACTGTAAGTTGCAAGGCTTTGGCCTGCAGCCTCATGGGATGTATAATCACCCACCTGTTTCTTCTCTCCACACCACTGTACATGAACTCTCCATTTTGTAGGTCTCTTCCATGATCTGTTTTGCTGCTGCGGAGGCCAAGTCACTCTGCTTCAAATATAAAGGGGCAGCCACATTGCACAGCTTTCCCTTGCAAGGCCTTGATGAGAAGAAGCTGACACCGAAGATAGGTAGCCGAGAAGTCAGCAACTCCTGCTAGTTCAGACTGAAGTTCTCCAAGTCTTTGCAGGATCCCGGATGGTGAACTCCAGCAGCTTCTGGGTTCCCTGAGGGGCCCGGTGCTCTGAAGACTGTACACCCTTTCAGGGCTCTGCTGCAGGAACTGATGGGACGGGTCCTCATGGGGCGCAATACCGGGAGAACGGCCGATGACACTAGTTTTCTACCTGGTAACCTTAAGGCAGGAACAAGATGAGAAAGACGTCTCAGAGGTAGGCATAATGTCTGAAGGTATGATCTGAGAACAGTGCTGGATTGTGGGACAGGTTGTAGCAGCATTAAAAATAAGAACCAAAACTGCAATGTAAGCTGGGTCATCCATGTCTGGTTCAGCTGGGTCAAAAAATGGATGGGTGCTCAGGAGCTCTGGCACCAAGGGAAGCACCAGGGTTGGATGCCGACTTCCCAGAAACTTCAAGCACTTCCATATAGAGTCCCTATCAGTAGGGGACTTGGTTAAATTTTCAGCAGCTCCGCCAGTGCGAGATGAGATCCCTTCTTTAGTCGAAACATTAGTACAGCATAAAAGTTCGTGAAGAGCCAGCCTCTCGATATCTCTGGACGAATCCTCTAACACAGCCAGGACACTGCCCAAGCTGATCCTCTCGGAGAGTGATGTTTTTAGAAATTTTTCCTCATGCTGTGTATGGACTGTAGACGCACTTCCTCAATTTCATCATTAAACATGTCCACCGGGAAATCAGGGCGGCACTTCTCCGCAAAAGAAGGTGAAGATTGGGCCAGCATGCAGAGAGCCTCCACAGCAGCAATGCGGACCTCATACATCTCATCATCTTCCAATCCAGGAACAAAAGGCTCCACAAGCTCCTGACTCCATCAAGTTCACAGCTCCTGTATCTATTTCTTCTTTGGGAGGATCACCTCCCCACTTCTGCCACTGGAAAACTCTTCTGACCTGTAAGTTCCTCGGCACTTTCACGTGTAGTGCGTTTTCTCCTGAGATCTGACATGAGCTTTTTGTTGAGCGTCTGCTCCAAGATATGAAAACTGACTTGTTCCATCGAGCCCAATAGCTTTGCAGCCTGAACTTGAACCACCCAGGAGCCATCACTGACCATGGGACAAATTGCTCCAAATGCATCATCAACTAAGCGAATTTCTTCATTAGAAGAAGGAATGGGGACAGTGCTTTCAGGATAGAGCTGACTGATAGCCCAGATAAGTTGGACTGCAGCACTGCACACTTGTTCACAGTCATCAGACAACAATTTACAGGCCTGATTATAAATTGCTTGGTGTAATTTCAGTCCTCTTTCATGAAGCTGCAACATGGCTTTTATAGCCGCTCTTCTGACACGTGGGTCTTGGTCACTGAAGTAATCCCCTATAATCTTCTGGACATCTCTGACAGCTAGGCCTTCTCCATCTTTTGTGACACTTGTCTCCAAAGAGCCAAGATTGCCAAGTAATTGCAGGCACTTATTTCTTACACCAGGAGACGTATCTGAGGTGCTTGCAGGCTACATCAACTAATCCCATCTGGATAGCTTGATTCTCTGGGAGTTTGGTGCCAATTGCAAGCAAGGTGTCCAACAGTTGAGCAAGGACTTGATGAGACTTTTCATTCTGCAGGATGTTAATGGCATCATCCATAATGCACTCTGGTGAAAACCTGCAGGCTTTGATAATAAACCCAACAATGATGCAATTTTCAGTCTCACAGATGGATCATTCTCCTTGTAACAATGTTCCAGAGAATCCTGACTACTCCTTCCACACTTTCTGCTTCAACAGGCTTTCTGGCAAACTGGAGTAGATACTGCAAAGCATCCACTGGGGAGGGAGCTTTACACCGATCTACGTGGAGTGCTGAGATTTACTTGGTTTTGTCAATTGCAGTTTCTTGGTTGCAATTTCCTCCTGTTGTTGCTGGACCACCTTAGTGAATTCCTCGTACACTCGTTTCTTTAGGTGAGCCGCCATGACTGCCCGCCACACCACAGCTTCCTGATCCATCATATTTCGATGGACACCGAGGCTCCTTCCACAGTTTGCCTATTGTGGACATTGCTGCTAGAAACATTGGGGTGCAGCTGTCCCGGCTATTATGCTGAGTGAAAACAGTCAATCGGAAAGGGACAGACATTATATGGTCTCATTCATTTGGGAAATATAAAAATTAGTGAAAGGGAATAAAGGCAAAGCAGAGAAAATGAGTGAAAGTATCAGTGAGGGTGACAAAACAGGAGACACCTAACTCTGGGAAACAAACAAGGGTAGTGGAAGGGGAAGTGGGGGGGGTGGGGTGACTGGGTGATGGGCAATGAGGGGGGCTCTTGGCGGGATGAGCACTGGGTGTTGCGCTATATGTGGACAAACTGAACTCCAATAAAAAATTAAAAATTCAAGAAAAAGAAAACGGGCCCTTTATGTAAAATAAGCAAACATTTAACTGATGTATTCAGTAGGTCCAATAAATGGAAATGTATGACACTAAAAAAAAAAAACAAAACACCAGGTAAATCTTCAGGGTTCTAAAGAATGTCATTGTTTTTCAAAAGATATCCGAATGATAGAAACAGGAACACCACAAGTACAGAAGGAAAAGCTGCCGGAGGCACCGATATGAACAATTTCCCTACTACATTAAATGCCGTAGATCATTATGAGAAAGATTTAAATGCATCAGTAAATAAGAATCTTTAAGTCTTGGACACAGTTATTTTTTTAACATAAGCAAATAGGCAATAAGGTATTTCAAATGTGAAAAAGTACCTGTACCCACGGCCACCCTGGAGGAAGAGCACGCCAAGGGGCATGCTATCGGGATCCCCCACATGACGGAGCAGCCACCTGCCTCAGTGGAGCACCGACTTTGGGCACTGAGCAACATCCTAAATGAAATCAAGAGCCCGCCAGAGCTACTACACTGGGGCGAGCTGAAGCTTATGGGCCTGAGCAGTTCGAGCCGGGCATGGCAGTTGGTGCTGAGTGCTTGGCCCGAGCCGAGATGCCAGCTGCTGAGGCCAAGCCAATTTACATGGCAGTCACACGTCTGATTCACTGTCCCGACCTGGAGGAGCCACCTGCACACTTGGCCACCCTGCAAGAAGAGCTCCCCCGGGCACCCACTATCAATGTCCCCGGCATGCCATGCCAAAGGAGTCACCTGCCTCAGTGCAGCAACCAGCTTCGGCCCCTGAGCAACACATGAACCAAGGCAGCAGCCCACCCCAGCTCTGAAGGTGGGGCTGATGAAGCTTCTGGGCCTGAGGTGATCGAGCTGGGCAGGGCTGTCAGTGCTGAGTGCTTGGCCAGAGCGCAGATGCCAGCTGCTGAGACCAAGCCAATGCACGAGGTGGTCACACCTCTGATTCACTCTCCGACAAGGAGGACCCACCTGCAATCTTGGCCACCCTTGTGGTACATCATGTCCCGCGCATGCTATCAGGGTCCGCCACATGCCGGAGCGGCCACCCAGCTCAGTGCAGCAACTAGTGTCTGCCCTGTGCAATATCCTGAACCACCTCAACAACCGGCCCCAGCTCCTACCTCGGGGCCTGCTAAAGCTTCAGAGCCAGAGGTGATCAGCTGGTCACGGCTCGAGCCGAGAAGCCAGCTGCTGAGACCAAACCAATGCACGTGGTGGTAACACCTCTGACTCACTGTTCCGACATGCAAGAGCTACCTGTACCATGGCCACCCTGGAGGAAGAGCACGCCCAGGTGCATGCTATGGGTTCCCGCACATGCCGAGCAGCCACCTGCCTCAGTGGAGCGAACGACTCTGGCCACTGAGCTACATCCTGAACCAAAACAAGAGCCCGCCACAGAGACTACAGTGAGGCCACTGAAGCTTCTGGAGATGGAATACTTCCAAACTCGTTCTATGAGGCCAGCATCACCTGAAGTCCAGAAGCAGACAAAGACCCCACCCCACCAAAAAGGAGAGTTATAGACCATGTCCCCGATGAACACGGATGCAAACTCTCAACAAGATACAAGCCAATAGGATCCAACGGTACATTGAGAAGTTACTCACCGTGACCAGGTGGCATTTATCCCCGGGACGCAAGGCTGGTTCAACACTCGGCAAACATCCGTGTGACTGATCAGATCTGCAAGAGAAAAAACAAGAACCAGATGATCCTCTCAATAGATGCAGAGAAAGCATTTGACAAAATATGGCATCCTCTCCTGATCCAAATGCTTCAGAGTATAGGGATAGAGGGAATGTTCCTCAGCATCTTCAAAGCCATCTACGACAACCTCCTGGCAAATTATCATTCCCAAGGGGCAAACGCTGGGAGCCTTTCCCCGAAAAAGATCAGGAACGAGACAGGGATGTCCACTCTCACCACTGCTATTCAACATAACACTAGACGTCGTAGCTTCAGGAATCAGGCAACAAAAGAAATAGAAGGCATTCAAATCGGCCTAGAAGAAGTCAAACTCTCCCTTTTCACAGATGACATGATACTGTACACCTAGAAAACCCAAAAGACTCCACCCCAAGACTGCTAGAACTCATACAGCAAATTCGGCAGTGTGGCAGGCTACAAAATCAATGCCCAGAAATCAGTGGCCTTTCTAGACGCTAACGATGAGACTGAAGAAAGAGAAATTAAGGAGTCAACTCCATTTACGATGGCACCCAAAAGCATGCACTACCTAGGAATAAACCTAACCAAAGAGGTAAAGGATCTCTACCCGAAAAACGACAGAACATGTCTGAAAGAGACTGAGCAAGACACAAAGAGATGGCAAACTATTCCATGCTCATGGATACGAAGAATGAATATTGGGAAACATCAAC